>NW_026067896.1:5656902-5663443 GCF_014885135.2 Alexandromys fortis | reverse complement strand
ATATATAATCTTTTATATAGTTGCACATAATCCTTTCTTTTTGGTTTCTTTTTGCTATTGTCATTTTGCGTTGTTTTTGATTGTTTTGTAAGAAACAGCTAATGGAAATCCATCCTCTTATCTTCCACCATTTGACTCTGCAGCCCATGTTGGATGAAGAAATAGCTGCATCTATTATTAATTCCTAATTCTCAGGCTTCAGACAGAACATGAATTTTAGTACTAAGACCTACTATCTGACACTGCAAACTAACAAATTCTGCAAAAGAAAGACTAGATATTCACAAATCCTCATCGATAGGATGAAGTGGAAAAGGGCAAAGCAACTCATATGTTTACATGTTTCAGACATCTCTAGAGGTTCCTATTTTTAATTTGTATTTTTGTTTGACAGATTATTTTGCTGGAGAAATAAAAATATAATCTCACTGATCAAACTTATAATTAATCATATGTTTATGTATTCACTGCTATTTTCTCTCAACCAGTCAATATATTATATATTGTTGAACATACGACAATGCTAAAAATAATGTATTGCTATTTTATAGGTATAGAATTTTTTGTTGAATGTTAATATGTTCTAGCAGGAGACAAGACAAAGAAATATTATATTTTGCAAGTTACGTTTTTCCAATGTGGCATATAGTATTTATGGTATAATGGAAGTACAATGCAATCATTTCCCAGTAATTCATTTGAAACCTATAATTACTTTGACTAATTTACTGGTAGTAGTTGTAAGCCACTTTTGTAATTAAAGAGTAAGTTTAAAATAAATAGATAAAAGCTATGGACTTCAATTCCATTTTGTTAACCTTCCAATCTATGGGAAAAGGTAAACTTTGAAGAGTATAGATTGGGTTAACTTCAAAGCTGGACTGACTCAGGCAAAATATGTTAATTTAATAATATTATACATACCCAAGCTCACAGACTCTACACTCTCCTTTTCAAGTAACTTAAAAGTTGGCCTACATCCAGATTATTCTCTTAATGTTTTGACAATGCATCAAATACTTTTACAGTTACACAAAATTGGGTAAAACTCCAGTTTAGATATAAAAGTAAATGTATTAATAATGTTAAAAGTTTAAAGGAAATAGGCAAACATAAAATATAGAATACATGTGTTAAAACATTTAAATGAACATCATTGCTTTTAAAAAGGACATGTGCTCTTATGTAAGAGGCTATAAAACGAACCTCTGAGAATTTAGAAAATTTGAGTTATGACAAGCCTATTTTTATTTTACTGGAGTTTTATGCTCCCATCCTGTAATGCTTTGATTTATTTCTCTATTGCGTGTTGTGCCCTGTAGCAATATTATTATACTGTAGAAGCACAAGAATCACATTCATACGAAGAAGTACTGAGCTTTGGTATGAAATTCTGAAAATTCTTCCAAGCCTCAGAAGTGCATTCCTGTTGCACTAACAGAACATAGCCCATCCCTGTCTCCAACTTCTGGCATCTTAAATTAGCGCATTATCTTCCCTTTTCATTCCCATCACATTCTGCATCATATGTGCACAATCTACTATCAGTTTAAAACTGATAACAATTTAGACTACTAGCATGCCAACATTAGCGTTAAGGCTGGGGATGGAGTTCCAGAGCAGAGTGTTGCCCTGTGTGTTCTATGATCTGGTTTTCCCCTCCAGCTGTATAGACAACATAAAAACTAGCTTCAGCTTACCCTTGTTATAATTCATTGCGCCCACCTTGAATTGGTCAGTGACCAATGACTTTAGCAGCCACAGAAACAGAATATCTCCTGGCATCCTATCAGTGTGGGAATTTACACAAAGCCTTGTCTTTTATTCAAGCCTTCCTCTTTCCGTTTCTCCCTTTCTCCACGTATCCTTCTGGGATGTCTCTCTCTGTGATGCTCTACCTATCCTTGGTGACTCTTCACATGCCTGGCCCTGAGCTGGTGATCTGCCGACACGGAAATAGCCATACACTCCTATATGTTGACAGACTCCAAAGACGCAATCCAGGCTCCAGATTCTAGTGCCACTGCCATGAGACAGGACTGATTTGGTGTCCTGTGGTCAGCTCAGGCCTGCTGCTCCAACCCTTCCTCCTCTTTCAGTCTACACTGCCTATTTCTTCCAATAGCATGTCTTTGTTAGAGAAGGCCAGACAGAAGGGCCAGACTACCCATGTCCTTTTCCTTAGCCCATGCCCTCACACAACTACCTTGTTAATTTGCTGAAATTCAAAATACAATCTCAAAATCCCTAGCCGACCTACATGAGTGACTACCTATTTCACTTAGCATCTCTTTAGGTAAATGAATGTTTACTGACATTTAAACTAGTAGCGTATGCATATGCCCCAAGGCTACGAATGTCACTCTATTTTGCAGAAACTGAGGCATCTCAGAGGTGGGTAATTTGCCCAAGGTCACAGAGAAAGAAGTAGCAGGGCCTTCTGAAGCTATTAGCCTCTCACTTTTGCCCCCTTGTGTCAGTATTTCTTTACCTCAGAGCCCTTAGATTAAGAATGGAAAGGAGAGAATAGTAAGTACATTTTGCCTTTCTTCCCCGCTTATCCCCTCTGCAAACGAAGAAAGAACATCCTTGCCTTACAATAATCATTGTAGCCTTTTTGCTGACCAAGGAAGATCTTAGAGTGATTTACTTTGGGAGAGAAAGAAAATAATATTTGCATGTATTTACAATGTAGCCTTCTTCTCAGGAAGGATTTAAGGTGTTTCTCTAAGATATGTACATTACTGACAGATAAAGAAAATTAAAATAGGTAAAATATCAGAGCGAATGGAAAGTTGGGACAGAACAGAACAGAGTGCCCACAACACAGGTCATGAATTTTTAGGGGTTTGCCAATAACAAGCTTGATGTTTGGCACTAGTTACATAGTAGTCAATGAAAACAGAGAAATGAGATAAAACAGTTATTTTTCTACAAAATACAAACAAAGTGGTTGCTTAGGAGAAGCCTAAACATTTCCATTACTAAGAATAGAGAGAAGTTGCTTCCATGGTCTTCCAGAGAGAACCCTGTATAATACATAACCGTATAAATTCCTTGTCCAGAGTATGTAGAGAAATGAGCATCAAAATCATGGTTCGCAAAACTACCCTAAAATCAGCATAATATATATGAAATATAGGTCACACACTCCAATGCACCGGAAATACAGATTTGTTTGTTTATAGCTCTTACACAACTGCTTTAGTATGGCCTGATATAAACTGTTTGGTTTGAATTCTGACTATAATTTACTAGCCCCATAATACTTGCAACATCTAGCTGGGTCTCAGTTTAATTATCAACAAAATGGAGATAAGAAGAACTCGCCAGGTGCATGCCTTTAATCCCAGCACTCTGGAGGCAGAGGCAGGAGGATCTCTGGGAGTTCGAGGTCAACCTGGTCTACAAGAGCTAGTTCCAGGACAGCTAGAGCTGTGACACAGAGAAACTCTTTCTTGAAAAAATTTTTTTTAAAAAATCAAAAAAAAAAAAAAAAAAAGAACTCATAAGGCATGGAACATTCTAGTCAATAAACTAATCATGTTTAGAATGGTCACTGGAATGAAGGTTTGTGATTATTATTAAATAATTAGCTTGCATTTCCAGCCCCGACCCCCTAAAGGACAAGCAAACATCAGGAGGTGTGCGGAAAGCTAAAAGAGAAAGTATCCCATCCTTCCTGTTATGTACCCAGCTTAACATCTTTGTGCTCCAAAGCTCTTTTAGCTGAATCAATGTCTTAGAGTCCTCCAGGTTACAGCACTCAGTTTCTTCTCCTGTAGTGGGTGTCGGGCAGCCAATGGGCTTGCAGCAGACAACTCTCTCCTCTCTGAAGCCTTGTCAGCTTCCCAAGACATACCATGGGAAATAAACATGGGTTCCACATAATGGCCAGCAAATGAACCTCCTGGCAGGAGGGGAGGGGTATTATAGCTGATCCAATTATTGGGACACACTAAAGGTGGGTGAGGCATGGGGCCGGAAGGAGATTTGTATATGTAAGGGACAAGGTTGAGGAAGCTTCTTCTCTTGCGTCAGCATCTGCTTTCCTTTGCCTGTTCACTTTTTTTATACTCACTCAGGTTGCAGTCTCTGTGTGTGCAACTCACAAGACGAGGAGGACTTCATATGTGCTCCCTTGTGTGTTTCTATCCTTAAAACAATGATTCAGAGCAGGCAGGATGGATATAGGAAAATCAAGGCAGTCCCAGTTTGTGACAAGAGAGAGCAAGCCACTTAACTTTTTACAGTATGCCCTGTTGCCAAAGATTGAATTTTTGTAAGCGTACGTCGGATGAAGCAATTCTCTAGTTACTCGGTGTGATGTGGCCCATATCTGAAGCTCTATCTTTTACATATTTGTTCTTAGTCAGATGTTCAAAATGATGAAAGATGGGCCAGTGGGAGAAAGGAGTAATATGTGTTTACACAAGTTTAAAGAATTTGATAACGTTGGAACTTGGCTTATTCGCAATTCTGAGTAGAGGGCACAACTCGAGGTGCTGCTGGCTGATATAGTAGGAACCTGAAATGGTCTGCCGCAATGCTCAACTCAGCCTGCTCTTAAAACCACTGCAAAGGATAACATAGTCACTTCTGAAAAACACCGATATCTGATACAATCAGCACCACTAAAAACCAGGTCCATGGAATTTCCAGATTCCAGGAAACTGCATGTTATATAGAAATAACTGGGAAGAGCTCTGCAAGGTCTTCCAGAGTACAGGTTTGAAGTGGACATGTGTGACCCGCTTTGCTGCTGCTGTTCTCACATCTTGATATTTTATTTATATCTATTTACATTAAATGAAAGACATAACATCTTAACTCCTCATACCCTACTTTTCTCTTTGTTCCTACAATAAATCTCAAGCCTCATAAAATAAGCATATATTTTGTATCCAGAGAAGATCAGGACTGAAAGGATTTTGAGATATCATTTCTTTCCTTTAATCGAGATCAGCATAAACAAAATATTAAATGATAAGAACAAAATTATATCAGGTCAGATATATCATTCCACCCAGAGCTCCGATGCCTGACAGTGGCGACTTATTTACCCCCTATACTTCTATGTGCTTTCGGCAATCCCATTGAAACTCATAAGAGAAGAATGTTGAATATTTGAATCAGGAACAACAAATAACCCATTATGCCTATACTATTTAAAATATAGAGGAGAGTTCCAAGATAGTGTCCACACCCAGCTTGTGGAAGTCCAGGAGCAGCTATTTCAGACACATGGGGCAGACTCTTTGCAACACCACTTCCAGTGTGCTTGTAATTCTCTCAGCTGATGTGTCTGACATGATTCAGGTTACAACTTTTTCACAGAGAGGTTGATCAATAAAACTACTGGGGGCTGGGTGGGCAGATAAGGATAAAGGTGTTTGCCACCAGGTCTGAGGATCCACGTTTGATCTTTGAATTTTCATATGAAAAGAAAAAAGAACTAACTCCTGCTATGTGCCCTCTGACCTCTACATGCAAACTGTGACAGACTTGTACCTTTAAGTAAACACACGTGTGCACATACTCGTGTACAGGAATATAGGGGAGGCTGGTAGACAGACAGACAGACAGACACACACAGAGAGAGAGAGAGAGAGAGAGAGAGAGACAGACAGAGAGACAGAGAGAGAGAGACAGAGAGACAGAGAGAGAGACAGAGAGAGAGAGAGATGGGATTTCCCTCTTTATCCTGTGATTAGCGTTAATGAATAAAGAAACTGACTTGGCCTGTTAATATGGCAGAATTTAGGTAGGCAGGGAGAACTAAATGGAATACTGGGAGAAGGAAGGCGGGAAGAGAAGCCACGTAGCCCTGCAGGAGACAGATGCTGGAACTTTAGCCAGTAAGCCACAGCCACGTGGCGATACACAGATTACTAGAAATGGGTTAAATTAAAATGTGAGAGTCAGTCAATAAGAAACTAGAGCTAATGGGCCAAGCAGTGATTTAATTAATACAGTTTCTGTGTGGTTATTTTGGGACTAAGCATCCAGGAACCAACAACCAGCTCTCCTCCAACAAGAGGGAGAAACCGAGAGGAGGTAGAAATAACAAAATAAATAAATTTAAAAGAAAGATTATGGACTCCCTTCCCTCTCTGACCACATAACATCTCCCAGCCCAGCCTGTTCGGGCTCTAGGACCGAATCCGAATCGGCAGGGCAAACGGGAGGGTGCTAGCTCCTTTGTCCCCACTAGCCTGCCTGCAGCAAGCTAGGTAGGTCCTTTCTTTACGAGACACCTAGCAGCAAGGAGTTCCGGTCCAGGCACCTGGAGAGACATCACTGGGGTGAGTGAGTTTCTGACCGCGGCAGCAGCCCGGGACAGGGAACTCAGACACCCCTCCTACACTTCCTGGTCATCCTCAGGGGCTACTCTGCCCGATACCTCCTCTCTCTTCCTATCCCACCCAGCTTGCACCCACAACCCTACCCCCGCCTCCGTCTGACTCCCTTCCCTCTCTGACCACATAACATCTCCCAGCCCAGCCTGTTCGGGCTCTAGGACCGAATCCGAATCGGCAGG
>NW_026067896.1:5637970-5649138 GCF_014885135.2 Alexandromys fortis | reverse complement strand
AAAAAAAAAAAATAAAAAAAAAAATAAAAAAAAAAATAAAAAAAAAAAAAAAGAAAGATTATAAACTCAATCTTTATGTTATATCATGTTTCCAATTTAGTCTTTGAAAATAAGTCTGTGGAAATACGTAGCATTAATATCCACTCACCTGATAGACTACAAGCTTTCATCTAGTAGATTTTCTTTCTTTCTTTTTTTTTTTTTTGTTCTCTAACTCAGATGTTTTCTGCCTTCCAGAGATTAATGTTCTCAAATGTTCTCTATTAAAGATCACCGGCTGTTGAACATGTAGGGGTTTCTCATTCACCACAAGGTAACTGGTCAGCAGCTCAATAAACTGGACTAAAAAATGACTTACAAAGTCTGATCCTGCTCTTCCAGTTGACAGTCTGAAGAGCTTTGACAAAGCAAGGCATTGAAAGCTTGCTCCTTTTACTAGGGACCTTTAAAACCCTTAGTTAGAAGGCAAGAGAAATGGAAGAGGGTGAAGCTGCAATCAGTTATCAAGAACATAAACAGGAGATAAGAAATCTTGTGATCTGCAAAACAGCTCTCATCATTGTCTGAGTTTAGGTTAATGCCTACAGGAGTTTGGACTTGAATATGTGAGAGACATTTAGCAACAGTGTCAATGAAGTATGGAGAGAGGACTAGAACAAGGTAAGAAGAGATCAGGAAATGCAAGAACAGGAGCAAGACCAGATGGCAACATGAGGACATTTTTTTCAGAATGCCATCCTGAGCTCAAGGCTACCTGGACCGTATAAAGTTACAGACCAGACTGATTGCAGGATAAGGCTTGATCTAAAAAAAATAAGACAATTAATAAGTATTGCAAGGCCCATGAAGACTTTGAAAAAATGGGCACATAGGATTTTATGAGTAAATCACAAAATGTATTGTTAAAAATTCTCCCTTAAGATTCACTGTAGATGTGCCTTGGGCATCCTTACAAACCTTCCCTCTAGATACTGAAGCTTTCCAGTTCCAGCATTTGAACCAGTTTTTAGTTGTTCTCTTTTGCTCAGTCTGTGGTTTGTTCACTCCCTTATCATGACTCTGCCCCCTCAGTCCAGGTGCTGGCTATTCCAGCGATTAGATCAAAGCTGACCTTTCTGTGCGAGACAGAGGTAAAGAAAATGCTTATTAAAAGTCTCTGCTTCCTGTATGTCATCAGTTAAGAGCTTCCCTTCCCTATCTGATGGAGGACAGTGTTTCCTTTATCATTTTCTTGAGTTTAATGTATTTATAGTTCCCATTTCTCCGTATTATTTCATTTGCTGTTTTGATAATCCTCTCACTTTTCTGACTTCAACATGAAATCAGACTCGGGCTTGTCTGCATTTTTAGTCAAATAATCCTTTCCTTTTTAGCATTCTCTGTTTATAATCATATAACACTATACTCATTTTTTTTCTGATATTTCTCTGACTCTGCCTGTATCAGATATAATGGTGGTTATGGAGCCTGCACAAGTCACTGAACTCCGAAAACCAAGCCGTTCCTCATAAAACCCATGTAAGATATGGTTTAAGGTTGAGAAAGCAAAATACCTTCCCATATAAGTGCAACTTTAGTAAAGAAACAGAGAGAAACCGAAGGGAAAAAAATGAAAAGTACAATGTAATAAGCCAAATGCAAGATCAACTTTAAAAAGAAAAAGCCTAAAGTATTCCCAGTGGTACTCAACTGAGTAAGGAGTACTTGGCGAGAAAGAATGATGTAAAATAGGAGGATCCTGGCATGGCTGGCCGATTTAAGGTCATGAGAAGAGACAGCTTGTTCTGACCTTTGGCGGGTCCTCTGCTTTCATCTTCAGCAGATAAGGGAAGGGCCCACAGACGGTACATCAAGACTGGAAGAGCAAGGCAATTTGCCAACAGGAGGTCTCCTGACCAACAGGAATAGTAATGGTCTCCTGGGTGTTTCCCAAAGGTCTAGAGATAAGAGTGAGATACAGAACTATGCTGGTCAGAGCACCCGCTGACCTTGTGTGCACAGCCCGAGAGATGATGTATGAATTTCGACTGTGCTTTCCACCCAAGGCATTTGTCTCCCACTCCCCTCTGTATCCAAAGTCTCTCATTTGCTTACTTAGTGAAGTACATTCCAATCCTTAGCTTCAGTGTTTCCTGACTAACCATTCAGATTCCAAACTGCTGAAGATGGTGACTGAGGGAAGCACCCCACAGCCTGGCAGTCTCTGCCTTCTACAGCAAATGCTGCCTCTAGCAAAACCCGGCACTTAGGAAAGTCAAGGTCTTTTGAGAAAAGGCCTGAGACAATTTTTCTCTATACTGAAATTAATAATCAATGTTCAATTCTAGCATCTTGAATTATTCTTACTTCTAGAAAGTTTCACAAGTAATTATATTTCCCAGAAGTATCAGTAAATACTGAATAACATTATCATTACTACTTTTAAGTCTTTCCTACCCCTTAGTTGGCATTATCAACCTTCACAAAGTAGCAGTATTTACATGGAAACATACATGTATCCCTCACCTGGAACTGTAAATTGCTAACATATTGCCATGTCTACTTTGTGGGTTTTTTATCACTAATAGTGAGCAATGATACTGCTGTTCGGTTAAGCCAGTTTAAATTTGGGAAGAAACATTTTCTTCCTCTTAGCATAAGGGTTTGAATACAGATCTAAGAACAAAGACACTTTTTTTAACATAAATGGGATATTCCACCAATTCAAGATCATTCATTTTAATAGAGCAATTATAATACAAAATATTGTTCAAATTTGACCAACCTCTTAAAAATCCTTAGTATTATTTTTTAATTTTTCCAACATCATAGACCTTTCTTATATAAACCAAAACCACACTGGATTTTTCAACAATATATTCAGTAATCTATAATTTAATTTTATTCCTCCAACCACAATCCAATAATTTATTAATAATTTATGTTTTCTGGACTTCATTTTGGGCAATGGCATAAGGGAATCTTTCTGTTTTTCATGAAGATTTTTTTGATTGCTCTATAGAGTCTGTCCCTTCTTCTGATCTCTGTAACACTCAACTGTATTCCTTTAAGTTTAGGCTTCTTTTCTAAAATTCTTCCTATTACTAAATATTGAGATGTTATTATGTCCATCCTCCATAATATGAGAAGACCACAACTTAGGAAATGCAAGCATACAGATTCTATATAATTTAGCCATCTGAGTGTGGATCACCAGAATGCATGGACTCTTAGAAGGCTTAGTTTGGAATTCTCATGTCAGAAAGACTAATACCTGATTTCCCATCTCCTCTTTGTAATACAATCTTATTTTTCCCCCTCATAATATACCTTGGTAGTGTAATTGTGTGTGTGTGTGTGTGTGTGTGTGTGTATACATGCATTCGCAGGAAGACAAGAAAATATCTTGACAAAAATATTAAATAGAAGCTAGTTATTTGGGAAACTTCACAAAAGTCTGACATCTTGGATTGAAGATTTATAACTTGTAAATAATAAAGCATGATAGTACCAATGTCAATAGTTTCAAATTGAATATAAGTGAACCTCAGATGCAAACCTAGAGTTCTTAAGCTTTGTGATACAAATGCACCAAAAAAGGAGGAGGGCCTGTACACACTGCACAGTCCATGGGACAAAGAGCTACAACTTTCTGCTTTAAGAGAACATAATTCAAAGCCTAGATCTCCCGAACAGCTTCAAATCCTTGGAAAATTCCTCACCTGTCTCTGCCTTAGTTGCCTTGCCTTTATTGTCTATGTTAAAACAATTCGCCGGGCGATGGTGGCGCACGCCTTTAATCCCAGCACTCGGGAGGCAGAGGCAGGTGGATCTCTGTGAGTTCGAGACCAGCCTGGTCTACAGAGCTAGTCCCAGGACAGGCTCCAAAGCCACAGAGAAACCCTGTCTCGAAAAAAAAAAAAATTCATATAAGTGCTGAAGTATTCCTAACTACAAAGGCTTAGTGCTTTTGTTTAGAAAGTGCATATGGTAGGCTATCTTTTAGCATCATCTTATTTATACCCCAGTCCACGTGTGCTGAAGCTCATCCTGATGTTAATGCCCCTTTCAACCTCAGGGATCTACAACACAGCTGTGTACTCTGTCATGCATAATGCTACAATGGAGTCCCCATTACACTATACATAATCTCAATGAAAAGCTTCCATAAAGGTTATGTAGCTCAGACTCCCACTCAGCGTTGTTCCCTGTACAACACGTCTCAAAGACGATCAAGAAAACAGTGCTCAGAACTTCCAAGATGGAGTCACAAGTTTGGAAGACACCTTTGTAAAGCTAAGCATTAGAAAAATCTTCCTTACTCTAAGCTAAGAGTAGCCTTCTTACAAAGGCAAGTACCCACTAGAAACAGCAAATCCAACATCTCCCAAATGCAAGTGCATCATGCAATCGGCATGCAGTGCCTTTTGTTATCCTCTTCAGAGTCTTACAAAACACCTTCTATTATTATTCCCATCCCACACACTGCGTGCTGACAGTTTTGAAATTGATTTACTGATGCTTCAAAGCATTACTTTTCAGTGGATTGTTGAGTCTTCATCTGAAAGATAGGCTTGACACCTCGGACTAGCATTCAGGTTTCCAACCACTATTATCATTTGGCTTAGTATATTACTACAAATCATTTCTTTAACACTTTCAAGACAGTTGGAAAACATAGATAAAGTTCCCAAGACTACACCATAATAGTTTCTTGCTGCAATCATAACCTAAAATGTGGATACTAATATAATGTCTATATTTCATTTGTAAGTCCATTTTATTTTTAAAGATACACTTTTATTGTGTAAATGTATGTGTATGGTATGTGTGTATGTGTGTGTGCGTGTGTGTGTGTGTGTGTGTGTGTGTGTGTTCCATGTGTCTCAACACCTGCAGAGGCCAGAAGAACGTGTCTGATAACCTGGATTTGAGATTACAAGCAGTCCTGAGTTGATGTAAATGGTATTAGGAATTGAACTTGGGTCCTGTGGAAGAGCACCAAATGCTTTTAATCTCTAAGCCACCCAATCACGTTTTAAATTTATTAACATTAAAATCCAATCATTCTTACTGCCTCTAACCTAGTTCTACACCGAGGTAGGCTAGACAAATAATACTGGGCATATCCTTTGCAGAATGAAGAAATCTCTAGTTTTTGAGATGGAAATGTCATAAAGTCTTTAACCAAAGGATCAAGTTGACTCCTTTTTAGGTTTTTACTGGGACTGAAATAATTGACACTGATGGAACAAAGAGAATATTCTTACAAACATAAGAATCACTTTGTAACTAGTCAACAGTATAATCAAGCCTTATATCTAATAGATTATGCGGTCTAACTCTTGTGGTACCATCATCTAGTAACTAAGTCTGTCCATATGTTGCTGTTCATTGGCCCATTTAATTAAGAAGACAGATTTGTGTGCTAATGATTCAGGGTAAAGTTTTGAGGCCATACTATTGCTCAAATTTAAAAATCTTTTTGGCTTCATCACCATTTTTTTATTCTGAGCATACCTATTTCTGCAACATACCTGGTCAGAAATATATTTATAATACCAGATAGTTTTAAAAATTCAAAACCATAACATTATTTAGTACACATTCATATAATTCATGTCAGGATGATTCCCTTCAATTTTCAAAAGACCTTCTTTTAAACAGAAGTATTATTAATCTTGTGAAAATATGATGTTGAGATAAATGCACTTATCAGACATAGACATAGAAAAACACAGCCAGTGTAACTTAGAAGGAAAGTTATCTAGAAATAACCTAATGGGCCCCATCATGTGTGGTTTTCTATATTTTATTATTTGATGTAGTCATAAATCACAAGATGTGTACTCCTGGCTAAAACATCTTCTGGGAATAAACCTCATTCATTACAAAGTTAATGTTGAAAAGCACTTTGTAAATCAAATGAAGCAGAACCACAGAGACTCAAAGCCCTGCACGTCTGAAAATCCCTAGGTCAAAGTTGTACACATCCCAAAGCTAAATCCCCATGACTGAAGCAAAAATTATAGACAATGCTGAGACGTGTTGTGTGGAGTGGTTGTGCAGCGCTGAGCACGGGGCAGACTGTGCTCTCATGGTGAGCCTACTCTTCCTGTTCACATATAAATTTGGGTCTTTTTAAAAAGAGATAGGGGAAGACTATTCTTCTACACTCCCTGACCTACTAAGAGCACGGTCAGGATTGCATTTTGCTTGCCCTTGGTTGTTAATTTTCAGTTAGTATTCAGTTTCAAAATGATAAATCAAGAATAAAATAAAATAGAAATGAATTCTCTAACTATCTAGTGCTTCAAGTCAGGCATCAGTCTTTGAATTTAGAGTGACTGTGTCACCTAAGTCTGATTGGGTATAAGCCAGCAATAGCACATGGGCCAGCAAAATAAAACTTGCAGGTCCCTAGATTTTCTGAACATTATTAAGAGTAAGCACTAGCAACCTTCATTGTTTCTTATATCCTTTGAAAACCCTTTACCATGCTTACCCAATTTTTCTGCTGTGAGAGATTTCACAGAAACCTTCTGCTTAGGACATGCCTGCCCAACTTATCTTCACACAGAGATTTTTATAGCTCCTCATAATATCTCTTTCACAAGAATTTTTCAAATTTGTTGAAACGAAGGCAAATGTTAAGAGGTGGCTTTCCAGGGACACCCTACTCTATAGCAACGTTTACTCATGGTCTATCACTAACTACCAGGAAGATGACTATCATGGAATTTGTTTTCTACTGGATTTATGTTAAGTATCATAATGTGTGCCTCACTAATTTCCATTCAACGTCTCCACAGGTCAATATGCCATTCTGCATGCGGCATTCATGCATCCATTCATTGTGACTCATTCTTGTATCATTTTCATGTCAATAATAATACTGGGACTTTAAGCCTTAATCCATCAAAATCAGTGAATTCGCTCAACAATCAATTTATATTGATGGGGAAAGTCTTGCATGTGAGTCTTACTAGAAGCTGAAATTACTGCTGGGCTCTTGGATATCATCAATCATTTTTGGAAAACTCTGAGGATACTTAACTGCATGGAAAATGAAATGAAGGAAGGAATTAAATTAACTTGTTCCATGGAAAGTGCCTGCATTTGCAAATTTCCCAGTGACATGGAGGAGTCCCTGGCCCTGCTGTAACTTACATGGAAAGTCAGGGAGCTGAGTGAGGTGGTTATCCCTAAGTCCGTCAGCCCAGGCTGTTAGGACTGCCTTGAAGGAAAGGTCATTTCCTTCTCTTTTTTCAATAAGGTTGTAAATTACGACTTTTCACACTATTTTTAATTTAAGAAACAAGCAAGCAAAAGCTTATGATGGTACCTGGTGTACGTTGATCTCAAAAATCTAAACAGCTTTACAACACCTAACAATGCTTTCTATGTGTGAGAATTTAAAAAAAAATTCCAAACCCCTACCTATATCAGGCATGTCTACAAAACTCTTGAGATGATGATTGTATGTAATTATTTAATTTCAATACCCAAACTGAATATGAGCAATGGAATTTATTCCTTTAACTTGATACCTTAAAAGAGGCTGGCCATTGACTGGGAAAAGTCTCAATTTCATCAAACATTTTCTGCGCTAGGATATCCCAGGTTTCTAGCCCTTACCTATAAACCCTGTCTTTTTTGTCATTGGTATGCTAAGAGTCAAATGCGGTTTTTGCCTGATGCCATGCTTGTGAAGAGTAGACTTGCAAATTCAAAGCCCAATGATCTCTAGCTCTACTAACACTGGATCTGAATGTAGCTACTTATTAGCTGCTTCTGTGAATTATGGCGTCACCAAAGGATCACATTTTAAGCTTGCCAAATGCTCTAAGAGGACACCAGGAAAGGGCGACTGCTGATAATTAGCACCTGTGATGAAGCTGGACCTTCGGTGAACAAAACTGACATTTGGAAACTGGAGAGCAACCTAAGAAGCTGGTGCCAGGACAGGGAAGCTTCACAGAAACTAGGAGCAACTGGGCAAGGAGTGTGTGAGAATGCTAAGGAAAAGGGTGAGCAAGAAGTACAGTGCAAGCAGTGTTAGTGCCCCAAAAGGCAAAGATTATTGCTGTGAGACCTCAGAATTTCAGAGCAAAAAGCCAACTCAGGGTTCCCTATACAAGAAATAGATGTCACTGCAGAAGGTTACCGTCTGGAGAAAGAGAAAAGAAATTCTTTTTTAAACTTGTCAACTGAAAGCCTTAGGTCTTCCACACATGATCTGTTCCAAAGCACACACCTTAATCAACCTTGTGGAAGAGAGTCCCTGTCTCTCATGCACCTCAAAACATGGATACATATGTAGATAAATCAAGATATGCACAAGCTCTACATTTGATCATATAAAATCAGAGTTTAATTTTCAGACAGTTCAATAGAAGTGTAATACGGTTTCCAGCCTATAATAGTTTCTGACCCATTCGTTGAATATGAGATCTTTACTGATAAGTATTGGGGTGGATGGGTATGTAGAAAATTCTCCTGAAGCTCTATTTTCTTTGAAACTCCCTTCCTGGATATAACTTAAGCAAAGAGTCACATAATTAATTAATTTCAGAATGTAAATCCTTCACTTCTGCTTGCTGTAAATCAGATTTAATTGCCCTAACCCTTGGCCTAGTTGTCTAACTTCTATCAGTTCTCCCTTTCCCTAATGGACCAAGTCTCACAATGAGACACTGTGTAAAGTGGAGAAATCTGTAAGGCTGTGTTACCAGACAAGGCGAAAGGGCTGCTACATCTAAACACCATTGCTTATCATTTCATGTGTACATTTAACATTCACCTCTTCAACAATGAAGTTAAGCACAGCTTTGTAGTTGAATTCTTTAAATAAGGGATGGGCTCAAACAAGAGCTGCAATAAAAAGTCATACACATACAAAAAAAAAAAAACCACAACCCTCTGAATCTTAAAACAGGGAGACTGATGTACATACTTGTGTAAATATAGAGGCTGTTTTAGTAAAACTCATACCTGTCAGAGAATAAACCCACCATGAATGTCCCCAACAACATGCACATAGAAATGGTCATTCGGAGACAACAATGAAGACACTAAGACAGACATACATGGATCTAATCAACATGGAAAAGAGAAAAAGACAAGATCTCCTGAGTAAATTGGGAGCACGGAGACCTTGGGGGAGGGTTGAAAGGGGGAGGGAAAGGGGAAAGGCAGGGAGGAGAGCAGAGAAAAAATGTAGAGCTCAATAAGAAATCAATTTAGAAAAAAAGAAATTGTCATTCGGTATAGAAATTCTGCATTAATGCTAAGATACCTACATAGGTATTGGCCTTTGCTGAACCTATCTGCAACCTACACCATGACTTCTTTTTTCCTTTCAATTTGTTATTTTTTTTTTTTTAAAAAAAAGCTTTAACATTTTTTTTGGAATAGACAGCATAGAAGGCAAACTGCACATTATGTAACACCTATTTGCAAATTTACTAAAATAATCAGAAAATGAAAGAGCTCACAGAGAATCAATTTGCTCTCATATCAAATGGCCCATGTAGCCCCACTGTTGCCCCTTCTCACAACAGCTCCAATGTATCTTCCTCAAATGCCCAAAAAGGCTGTCTCTTAGGACTGCACCTCATCCAAATGTTAGCACATGGATTGATGGTAAGAGGGAGCCTCCCCAGATAAAATCATCATGGACCCAGGAGTCAGGAGATATGGACTGGATGCTCATCCAAAGGGGCATGGTAGGGCCAACTGAGATTCTCTAAATTACATGCAGCACACTTTGGGTACATACTGGGTAACCAATGATTGCTGGTTATCTTTCTTTACTGAAAATTTAGAAATTCAAGCTTGAAACATTTTATAAAATGTAAAATCAAAATGATTTGGCAACGGTTTCACCTAAAAGCCACATAGCAATAATATTTTCAAAGGTGTATATGATTAGCTGCATGCTGACATACAGTACAAAGTAAAAATATATTTAAGTGCCAAGCAAGCCAAAGAAGAGAGTTGCGTAGATGCATTGAGATAATGATAATTTAAATGTTTATTACCTGTACTATTGAGGAAGGACTAATAGTTGTTTTAGAAGATGTAGTATTCTAACAGTCTGAAAATTTCCAATTACTTTATTCGAGGATGATGAATAGAGACATATATTTATTCTTAAACAGTTTTGTGTATCCTTTGAGGGCATCACTAAGCAAGGAACAAAATATTCATCTCATTTCTTTTTCAGACTCTCACTGCCCTGGAATTTCCAAAGTGCTAAGCAGAGCTGTTACCTCTGGAAATGCTGCTGGATAATCAAAGCAATAGTTGCACCAGAAACAAAACAAACTTTTGATGTGTGAGCCCGCACGTAAGGTCTTCCCTCCCATTTCATCAGAAAGGACTCTGCACAAACTCCTGGATATCACTCAGTGTGACATGTGTCCCTTTAGGCTAAATGGTAGGCTGAGTCAACATGACAAAGACATTTGTTAAGATCTCTGTTCCCATGTTGTGCCCCCAGTCTCTTTACGTTTATTTAATTACAGGAGTAGGCTCTTATGAAAAAAAACCCTATTGTTTAGTGCAGGTGAATCTTCCTTCTTCACCCTTCAATATGAATGGACACTTGAATAATGTCAATAAAATTGAAAATAAGTTGATGCAATCAATAGAAAGCAATAGCAAATAAGACAAACCAGAGTCTGAGTTTTTCTAAATGAGGCGCCTACTATCTTCTCGGGATCTCCGGAACCACTAATAGTAATAACCCTCTAGGGCACTGTAATTCTTCAGAAGGTATCAGGCATTACACAAATCCAATACAATCAGTAATAGAAGTAAAATATGGACTCAGTAGCCCCGATACAAAGAGCGCTTGTGCCCAACGGAGTGTAATTATTGCCATCTTACAGTGCTGACCAGCTTAAGGAGATCGAGACAGTGTTTGGGCAAGTAAACAAGATCTGTGTATGAGAATAAAGTATAAATCGATTTAGTTTTCAGGTTGCTTAAAATTCTATTAGACTCGACGGCACTATATTAACAGATGAAAAGCTTGCTATAACTGCTTTAGAACCCATAGAAACGGTTGTATGATCAGCCATTGTATGTATAGGATCTATTATAGTCAAGTTTCTAATTTCCATATTGTTCTAAGGATTCCTCTTGTTAAAAACGCATCTGTATAAATATATGTTGGTATATAT
>NW_026067896.1:5606251-5637941 GCF_014885135.2 Alexandromys fortis | reverse complement strand
TGTGTGTGTCTGTCTGTCTGTCTGTCTGTCTGTGTCTGTGTGTGTGTCTGTGTCTTTTCTGCTGCTGTGCCTATGTGTGTTTTAACATATATTAGTATTTTTTTTTAATTTTCATTCAATTTTTTTTATTGTATTTACCCCCTTTCCAACTTTTTTCAGATCCTCCTCAACCCCCATCCCTTAACCCTTTAATCCTCCTAACTTTGTTCTCTCTCTGTCATTCTCTGTCTCTCTGTCTCTCTCTGTCTCTGTCTCTCGCCTGTCAAATCCAACGCATCCTGCCTACTACTTATTCTTAGACATGAATATTCTCTCCTTCTCCTGGAGAATGTTACGCTTAACAAAGGCTCCTCAGTTCTCCAAGAAAGCTGACTCCGCCTCCTCCTGCAGCTGTCAGTTACCAAGCACTTCTGATAGCAGGTGCAGGACCTGTGCCCACTCCAGCTAGACCAGTCCCGAGCATGGAGAAAGGAGGTAAGGAGGTGGGCACTAAGTCCCACACTTAGCCAAAGAGCAAACTCTACTTGAAGACGACGCTAACCCATGGTATGTACGTGATATTGCTAATGACAGTGGTGTATAACAGGCACCTGCAGGTTATAAGCACAAGATATAAATCGGCACCTGCAATTACACAAACAGAGGAACATTAAAGGGTTTCAGAAACACTCAAATCACTTTTAAAAGCCCAGTGATACAAAACAGGATAGCATGCCACTTCTTAGCAAACTGCTAAATGTGTAAAAACAATCAAGGGCTTGGGAGAGAGCTTAAAACCTCTGTCCCATAGGAAAACATCTGCCTGACTAAATTGTTCAGAGAATGTGGAATCTTACTCGTTTTGCAGATAGTCTCCTGTATAGTGGAAGAACAGAGGTTTGCGCCAAAAACCCAGAGCAAAGCAAAAACAAAACCAAACAAAAACCCATCTCAATGCCAAAATACGGCCTGAAGAGGGTTCTCTTCAGCTGCCTCAGCTCTTCATTATGTTTAGGGGACACGGGGTGAAGACAGCTTCCATTGCTCTTAGAACAGTTTACACTTGAAACTGTTCAACTGAATCGTTTCAGAAAACAGACAAGGACTTCGGAAAGACAGGTGGTGAACATTTTTTTTTTTTAAATTCAAACTGACAGTCTGCAGTACAATGATGGTGCGTGAGAAACTAGAGACATTTGTGTAGAATATACAGTTGGAAGGTTGAGAATATGCTTGCTAGTGTTAATAATTCTGGGGTTCCACAGATTAGAAGCTCTTTAGGCCTGAGTGGTCTTCACAGTTTCTTGCCTGCACCCGTGTGGAATCCGTCGGCAGGGCTGACTAGGAGCAACACGTGTGTGTGGTCTGATACCCAGCTCCCAGGTGATGCTGTGGTCTATGCACGGACGGCACTCTGTCGCAGTGGCCTGCACTCACTCGAGTTGTGGGATGGGCCATCTGTATTTTCAGACCCCAGCACCATTCAGGTCTTCTTACAGCTGTACCATTTGAAAGAGCCTTAGCAAAAGTGGAGAAATACCCACTAAAATTGAGTCTTGGGATCCTTTTGTACTGTGGTTTCAGAAACCAAGCCCACAAATACTGATTTTTTCAAGCTCCAGTTTTTCGACACACTAGGTTATCGTCAATTATCTCCAAGGGTGATATAACAGTTTCACGAAATTAATTTTACTCCATTTTAATTTAGCGAGGTTCACATCTGGAAAATGAATGCGGAATTCGTTGGCTCAAGTGAGAGCGAAGAACAGCTGAATCCATTAACTCTGCTCCTCTAACCTGCAGCTCTTTGCTTAATTTTGCTAAATTCATTAAGGATTTTGCTTTTAACTTGGACCTTCTGCCTCGTTCTAATAGAGTGGCAAAATGCTATGGTCAAGTCGCAAACTATTGATGGAAGGGTAATTATAAATATGCAAAGGCTCCGTTGAACCCAGGAAGAGGCGGTGGCGGGGGTCTCCATCACGGTGTGGTTAAAGAGATGGATGGCTTACACGTCCTTCCCTTTAGTAACGTATTAGCTTCCCAAATGAGTTATTGAAAATGTAAATGATACCTCTTAAATACTGACGAGTTATCTCCACTTATATCCAGGTTGGTTGTAATTATCTTAAAAGAATATGTGTATTTTTTTTCTAAGTGGCAGGAAATCTCTCAGAAAAGAAGCATGAAACATAATTTCCAACAGTCACTGCAAAAAAAATCTTTCTTAAAGTACAGGAGAAAATGTTCAATAATTTCCCTCAACATATTGATAAAGCAAGGATAAATTTCTAAATTATTGTTTATTTTATAAGTCAGACGTGACAAAACAAACATCAAATGCCTTCAATATTTGTATACCGAACAGAGCCACAAGGATAACTTTTTTGAAAACTGTTTACGTACAACTGGGAGACAAGCTAGCATACATGTAAAGGTATCGTTTGAAACGTCAGATTTCCTGACACTATTCTTACAACAGCAATGGAAAAAGGGCACCGTGGACCAGAAAAAGCTTTCGGGAGGCCAGGCAACTTCTCATGGACCCTTTCAATGAGGAAGATGCAAGTGAAGAAAGCATGGAATCAACAAGGTAAGGGCTGAGAACCAGATGGGAACCCCCACCTTGCTGGAGCCGAGGCTGCAGAGTGGGCAGAAGAGAAACGTTTCAGGAAGAGAACAGCAGTGTGAAGATGCAAAGCAACAGAGCTGGATGTGAACAATGGGGACCCACATTTGTCGAGAAACAGCAATGCCATCTTGGCCATCGCTATTAGTCAGGTATACCTGAAGGATCAAAGAATACAGGCAAGATGTGTATATTAAGTAAAGTAGCACAGATGATTTCAAAATTATATTTTGGAAAAAACCATGGAAGAAATAGAAATGTACCGGGGGAAGCAATGAATGCTTCTATTTTAAAAGTATATGGATCAGAAGTGCAAGAGAAGAACCAGCCACCACACTATGTTAAACAGAAACAAAAACATGGCAAATATGAATCAGAACAATTTCTTTGCTATCTCTTGAAGTAGAAAACTAATCAATCTCATGTGTCTGTATGTTTGAGCATACAATTTCTACACGCAGTTAGGGAGAGAAATGCAATGTGCAGTCCTCACAACACTTAGTGGCCTAGAAAGCAAGGCCATAAGGAGACGAAAAGCCACACAACTGCATAGAACGTCACAGTTCACAGATGCTTTTAATTTTGAAAAAAAAAGAAAGAAAGAAAACTGAATGAGAAAGACTTTGGTGGACTGTATGTAATGTACCACACAGCACTACATCTATATCTCCTTGCTATTTCAGTTTTTTAAAGGATATTTAAAGAGGATCAGCCAAGCACAAACCAATGTGCAAACATCATGGTCAGAGAAGCATGGCTGAGAATGTCAGTATGTCCCCAAGAACCACAAAGACCTGAGCATCTGTCCGGCCCTTCTCACATCCTCCTTCCCTTGGAAACCAAGGGACCAAAGGAAATCATTGTTTCCAACAGCAACAAAACCGCATTACCCTCGGCTAAAGGAAAGATGAACTATAGGTTGACAAGAAAAAGTAGATTTCTCCCAAAAGGAAAGTTTCCACTATATTTGTTATTCTGTTCCATAAAAAAAATTTTCCAAATAAGGACTTCATGGTAGAGCTGCCAGAGTTCAAAAAGATGTAATCAAACCAGGTGTTGATTGCAGAAGAGGAAAGTAGAGAGAGGCCTGCTTCATCTTTCCTGGGTGTGAGGCTTTCAGTAAGTGATGCAGACACTTTGACAATCCATGACAAAACCCAATGGCTTTTACGTGTCCCAACACATGCTCCATTTAAATTATCACATTGTGATGATTATAATTAATCTCCTACCTGAGACTTTAGCGTGTGCTGAAACAAACAGCGCTGTTTACTCTTTGCTGTCAGTGCACAGCACTGATCCAGTGCCCTTGGGCATGTTGGCATAACATGGAAACTCATCCAGCCAAGGTACACAGCCGAAGGAGCATCTAAGCGCCTTTTTTTTTTTCGCTTTGACATCTCTTTCCAATGGGCAGAAGCTAATAAGAAAATAAAGATGCAGAAGAAATGAAATGAATGGCATCTTTATATCTGTGGGACACAGTGAGCTGGAGTGTAGACATCAAGTTTGTTTGACAATAGGCACAGCGAATGGAACGACAAGGGTGACGTTTTAGCATAGACTTACACAACGGCCCAACTTCTCTACACTTCAGAAAACGTTGTATACATCTCAAGAAAAGCAAGACTATTACATCCAGTCTGAACAGGTTGATTAATTGCCACAAACAAACAAACAAAAAAAAAAGTCAGAAGGAAACAAATGCCTTCAACCAGTCCAATTTAAGAGCTGTTGCCTGAAGAACATAGGGTAGAAAATTTATTGGCATATTATGACCTAAGAGTAGACTTGACAAGTTATACTTCAGGAGGTCTTCAGTTAGAAACAGTGCAGGCTATAGTGGTTTCGAAAACCAAGGTTTCAAATGAACCCTATCAACGTAGTCATTTTACCAAATAAAAGCAAAATAAGAATGCCCAAACTGGGCTAATGCAGAGAAAAGAGTTTCTAAATGATAACAAAGCATTAAATTTCTATCTTTTCAATTAAATTGAAAATTCCTGATCAAATAGCATCAAAATTTTATAATCAAAGTTACAGTCAAACAGTAATCGATCAGAACTTTAAAAGTTTTCCATTGAGATTTCTGTCTTTCAAAGTATCATCATATTTTGTGCAATGTTCAAAATTCAAAAGTTGCCCCTTTCCCAATTCACAGTGAGCAGCTCTCTCCCCCAATTCAAGGAGCCAGACAGGGCAGGACCACCGGCTGCACCAGCAGATCTGTGGATCATACAGATGTGAAGTGACCATACCTCACGAGTGCACGCCTGCCACGCGACTCATGCTTCACTTTCCAAACACGCGAGTCTGAAACAGAGCAGGCTGCACTTCTGATAACATCTGCTACAACAAACAACAAAAAAAGTGTGAAGTCTGATGAATGTTTAAACAGAACATTTTTTATGGATCAGCTAAATCTTTTCTGCTTTTTAATTAAAAGTAAAGAAAATGGAACTTAATTATCCTGTAAAGATTAGCTTGTGGGCATCTTCCTGTAAATTACTTCTAATTGAAAGCAAATTGTCAAGTGACATTCAAAGGACCGTCCTTTAAAACACAGCTGTTCACTGCTGATTTCAGTGCGACTCAGGGTTTTCTTGTTACAATATGGCATATTTGAATATTTTAACAATTTCACTGGTTTTGTATAGATTTCCATTGAACATATCTTAATCACATTTCTTGGTGCAGAAAAAAAAAAGTTAGATTAGCATCCTGAAGTTGTTTTCAGCATCATGAACTGCCTCTCATGAGCGTTTCCTGCTAAAGTTTGTCTCACACTCAGCCGTTCTGAATGAAACAAGCTAGGAAATAGGTGGGTGACATTCGGTCACTATCACAGCCCAACACTCCATGATGTCATGTGTAATAAAGCCCCACTTCGTTAATGATTTTAAAGATACAAAACTTCAAGTATATTAAAACCAACAGCTACAAATAGGCACTTGCCCAAAATTTAAGCTTTAACACAAACACACGCGCACACACACACACAAACACACACACACACGACAGACAACAAGGAAAAACGTTCTGATCCTTTAATATATATTATATCATATATTTTATATATGAGTGTGTAAAGACATATTTTTGAATTAGAGAGCTAGGCTGGAAAGGTGACTGCAGTTGGCAGTTCAGAGCACTCTCTGCTCTTCCTGAGGACCTGGGTCAGTTCCCAGCACCTACACAGTGGTTCACAACATCTGTATCCCTGGCTCCAGAGGATTTGGTGTCTTTTTGTGGCCTCTGTGGGCACCAGGCATGTATGTGGCACACATGTATACCTGCAGGCAAAATACCCTTATGCTGTGGGACAATGGTTTGTACCCTGTCAATCGTATTTTAATAAAATTCTGATTGGCTAGTAGCCAGGCAGGAAGTATAGGTAGGACAACCAGGCAGGGCAATGAAAACAAGAAAGTGCTGGGAAGGAGATTCTGCAGTATGCAGTCATGACCCAGCCACAGAAGAAGCAATATGTGATTGCCTCACCAAATAAGGTACCAAGCCACCTGGCTAACACAGAAGAATATAATGGGCTAATATAAGTTCTAAGAGTTAATAAGAAGTCCGAGATACTAGGTTTTATAGTTAATGTAGACCTCTGTGTGTTTCTTTTGGACTTAATGACTGCAGAAACCAGGCAGGACGGAAAACTCAGTCAACACCTACACATAAAAGAAAGCAAAGAAATCTAAAACACCAGTCTTTAAATTGCTGCACAATAGGAAGTCAGATAAAATGAGTTCCAATGTGTGCCTTTAATGTAAAGACTAATTACAAGGAAATTAGCAGACATGCATACACTTGCCACTATTGATACATTTCTGATTTTACTACTTTATACATTTATTTTCTGCCAATAATTGTTGATTGGCTACTACTGCTTAGCATTGTATCAGCACCAGAAAGAAAATAATAAATCTCAGGTCTAATAAAACTTTTATTTTGTTTAAAAACACCTAAACAGTTTTAAATGGCCAGAACCATTTGAGTTTCTGACATATAGAGTTTATGAACACCTTGCCTATTGGGGCTGAGAGATGGCTCATCAGTTAGGAGCACTGGCTGCTCTTCCATAGGTCCTTGAGTCAATTCCCAGCACCCATGCAGGAGTTAAAAAGCCTCTGTGAATCCAGTGCCAGTACATCTGATGCCCTTACTTGGCCTCACTTGGCATTGCACACATGCACGTGAGGTACAGACATATATTTACACAAAATACCCCCACACATAAAATAATAAGAATTAAAAACAACAGTAAAAATCTCGCCTGCATAGAGCATTCATTTCAGCTGATATTAAATGCTCTGAAGAAACATTGCTTAGAATGGGTTGATAGCCAGGGACAAATGAAGGGGCACTGTTCTACAAGTGGTATTCAAAGAACAGGCTCTCCCGAGGTGACATCCAAACAAACTGAGTGATTTTGCAAATGAGAAAAGACAAAATGCAGTATGGGAACACAATAAAGAACTTTCCAGAAAATGAGGAAAGGTTCCAGAAGTATAGAACATGGTTTTCGTTTCTTCCACTCTAGAAATTAGTATGAGAAAGAGCAAAGACAGGAAGGTGAATCACCATGACCTGTGGTTCTCACGGCTTTCAAATTTTCCTCAGAAAGTCATATGACTAAACACAAGGCACTTTGCTTGTCCAGATGAACAAATTTAACTCAAACTATTTTTTTTAAACTAATTTTCAGAGAGTCCTGCACGGATGCTATTCTCTACAGTGAACTAATGTGTGAATTGCTCTCAATGTGACTGACTGACATAAATATGTACAGAGCTAAGTATGCAGACAGACACACAGGTAAGGTTTAAATACAAACATTTGATTGTGTTTCATCCTGTGAACACAGAAACATTCTATACAAGAATAACTTCTTGTTTTTGTGGAAAGCCTGTCTCCCATTTTTTTTCATTTATCCTATATAGTATGATATCATGCATTTATTCATTTCAATTTTGAAATTATAATATAATTACGTATCTCCCTTCCCTTTTCTCCCTCCAGTCCACACTATCTTTCAAATTCATAGCCCCTTTTTGCAACAACTCTTATTGCATGTATGCATGTATTTATTACACATATAGTCTTAGTACTTATAATGTTACTTGCATATATGCTTTAAGAGTTGACCATTTGCCACTTGGCAACAAATTGGTGAACTCTTCCCTGGGATAGAACACTTGTAGGGTTGCCAGCTTCCTCAACTGCCATCTTTTGATATGTATGCCCATTGGTCCATCCTTTTGTAAGTTCACATTTAGGCAGTAACGTGGGTGAGACTTTATGGGTATAGTTCTGATACTAGTGGGAGACACAGTCTCACAGCAAACTTCAAGTCTGTAGTTCCCGTAGTCTTTCTAGCCCCTATTCCTCAACATTTTCTAGTTTTAGGTGCAGGAGTATTTTGAAGAGGTGTTAATTGAGACTGGGCCCCATAACTCTGCATTTTGATTGGCTATGTTATCTGTAGTGGTCTTCATCTACCATCTCAAAGACAGAACTACCTCTTCATCATTGTTTGAAGTTTGCTTTTCACAGAAAGATCAATAGACATTGGGCCGGGCATAGTGACGTGAGTCTTTAATTCCAGCACTCAAGAGGCAGAGGCAGATAGATATTTGTGAATTTGAGGTCAGCCTGGTCTGTGTAGGAAGTTCCAGGACACCCAGAGTTACATAATAGAGAGATTCTGTCTCCAAAAATAATGTTATTGGAGACGTCCTAAGGATAGACACAATTTTGAGTCTTACTCTTGTCTGTCTGCTTGAGCAATATACTCACGCATATCCAGTTGATAAATCAACAAAAGTGTAAAAGTAAAAGAAACATGCAAAAAGATAATCTCACTTTAAAAGAAGTAGAAAAAAGCAAATAATTATTTCCTGGATTTGGTTTTAAACTATAGTCACACATGTCCCTAGTAATGAAGTTATTTTTAATCCTGTGTTGCCAATGTCATAAATACATCAATTATCTTTTTGTAAATTATTAGCAGGGGACCCTGATAATACAAATTATCATTTAGAATGTCATTATTTAGGAAATGCACACTTAATGCATATGATAAAAAGGAAGCAAAACTTCATAAGATATTCACAAATTATCAGATGAAACTTCTATTACAAGTACAGGTACAAAATTCAATGTACATACTCACTAAGTAACACCGAGCCCAATCAGCAATATACAAAGTCAACACAGCACAACTGCACATCTGAAGTTTAATATGAAGCTTGAGGCACAGAGTGTAGGACATGAAGCACTACTTAGATGTGATGATATATTGTTTAAATAATTCTTTATCACTTTATAATGTAAACACTCGAAGGGCTAGGCAAAACATTAATTCCTGAGACCCAGCCCTCATGTTTCTGATGTGTGTATGTTTGTGTCTTTAGAATGGAATTTAAGAACCTGGTATTCTACCACTGTGCTACAACCTTACACCAAGAATGGAAATCCTTTATTCTATAATTTTAGTTTAGGAATCTTCATTTCTTAAATGCTCACAAGAGATGCTAATGCCACTGTGAACCAGACAAATGGCAATAAGGTTAGTTAAAAAAGTTTCTATTAACAAAATATTGCAATTTGTCTTTAATATAAAATGAAACATTTTAATCACAAGGTGGAATTTGCCCCAAATATTCTCATTACAACAACTTTGAATATATGTGATAAAGAAGAAAAACATTTGATTCAAAAGGACAAAGATCCATTTCTATAAAATATCCCAGACTTCATTATTCACATTACCAAGTCAAATCAATAAATTGACACAATTTCCTAACAGTTTTGATCCCACTAAAAAAAATTCCAAGAGAAGAACATTCAACCAACTTAAAATGCCACCAAATACAGTAATCTCTACATTAGGATAAACATGGTCCTACTTGGATCCTCTAAAACTCAACAATAATTGGACTAAAATTTAGCTGAAAAAATACTAAAATCAAGGTAACTATTTCTTCCTCTGCTTGGTATCCATTAGAGTTGTTGGCCAAGTTTTCTCTCTCACACTTCCCTGAGAAAGATATTCTTCCCTTGCTTCCTATGAACAATCTTCCATGTTGTCTAACTTTTAAACAAAAATTCTAGTCAATACCTAGCCCCTTTGACTTTATCCTGAAGTAGCCACTACCTTTTAATTATACAGCTATTTCTATGACTTTATTTTCAATGCTCAATGACTAAAGAGAAAAAAGAAAACCTTAAAATAGACTCTACATTTTATATTTGATGCCAGGGCTCCTGGAGTAAAATTTCAATAAAACTGCTAGGTTCTTTTCCATCTCTAGATCCAACCATGGCCCAGGAAATCATCATCACAGTAGAAATGTCTTAGCACACCCCCAGAGATTATTGTAGACCATATCACTTCTGTTCATAACTTTCACATCAGTCTTGATGTCTCATTGCTGCATTTGACAGCCCAAACCCTCCCCTTTCCAGGCTCCATAGCCCCTTCCATCATGCTGTCCGTGACAACCATATCTTGTACCTTTTTTGCTTCAAGCTAACTTTCTTACTGTTCCTATAACGTTCTCCCTTTCAAAGCTCAAGCATGAAGCTGTTGGTACAATGCACTGTTCATCAAAATTCTCTCCCATCTCAAGGAGCCAACCATGACTCCCATAGTCATATAGCCCTCATCCATAATACAAATATTTTTATGACGGAGGATAAATAACATTAGATGCTGGATTGATAAATTCAAGGATTTCAGAAGAGAAAAAAATCTAAAAGTCTAATGTCAAATCTGTATTTTACTTCTTCATCTTCATCTTAACTAGTTTAATGCCTTTTGTCCACTAATCTCCCTGCTTAAATTGTAGCCTTCAAGAATTAAAGTATAGAATGCTATAATTCAGTCATTGTACTGTAGGTGACAAAACTAGATCCTTATGCTAGATTCCTTAAATAAATGGCAGCAAATCAGGTGAGGATCTACATGGTGGAAATGAAAAATTAAGAAGACCATGTATAAATTTAGAAATATATCATTTTATTAGTAGATAAAATGATATGAAAAGACACATACATGCACGCACACACACAAGTATATTTAACCACTGTACAGTGATAACCAGTGCAGGTTAGCATCTGTGTTTAATATCTGTAGCATCAATACATAACAGATGACAACTCCTGTCTCTTCTATACGGCCAACATTATAACTAAAATAAGTATGCAATGAGGTTTTCAATGGAGGATGATGGAAAGGCCTTTAATTAGCCTATGCTCATTATGTTTTCTTAACAAATGAACATAAACTCTTACTGAGAATTTCAGAAGACATTATAATAAACAGTGTTTCTGGATAAAAATAAGTTAAGTTCAATTAATCAGAACTCTTTGTGGTGCGTTCTACGCTCTACCTTGAATTGAGCAGGAGGATACCAATGAGCAGATGGGATATTTTTTTTTCTGCTTTCTTTGTCACCAGGTTTGTATACAATTACAGAGCACATTTCTCAGGGCTCTCGGACTAAATGGGAATTGAGGAACTGAAGTCCTGATGATTCCTTTGAAAAGGAATGTCTTCCAGCTAGTTTTCTTCCTTATAACATTGCATTTCATATGGATCTAACTATGGGTAAATAAAAGCCACAATACCACAATGACGGACTTACTCTCATTTCATATTTCTGGCATTAAATAATCAGCTCACATTAATGCAGTCCGAGACGTTCCATGTCCACCAAACAATAGTCCAATATATATTTGGGCAATTTAAACCCAAGCTCCTTGGGCTCATTTATCATCTTTTTCCGTTACCCTATAACAGTTCTTTGGAACTGAGAAAGAAGATAAATGGATCCCTGAGAAACAAATATTTACGAACCTTTGGAAAATGCTTCTTAAGTAGGAAGGAAATACTCTATTATCTATGCTGATCACACAAGAACTCACAACCCAGGGTCAAGTGGTGTGTGCTGCTCAATCTCATAATCATTCAGAAGTAAAATCAAATAATCTGAGATTTCAAACTTATAAATGAAATTCTGAATCCTAGTTATCGTTCTGCCTACTACAAAGGGAAGAATTAACTTGCTGTTTCCAAATGAATTATCTAATATGTGAATTTCCTACCGCTATCTCCATCAGCACACTATTGTTGCCCCCACGCCTGAAATACACTGTCCTTGAAGAAAAGTAGAAGACAAATGCACAACCATCAATGATCCTTGGCTTCCCAGACACAGCACACATTAACTGGCAATATGCTTCTCGCTAGAATAAGAAACATTTCTGATGAATGCAAAATAAATGTTTGTAGAATAAACAATAGCCTGGAGGTTTCTATGCACTCTGACGCTACAGAAAAGGTCACAGACAAATAAGTAATGAAACAAACGGCATTTAGATCACAGATAGCAATAGTGAAAATCTGATTTCTGATGTCTGATGAATACTAGGGTTGGGCCCCTCTACTTAATTCCTAAGAAAAGTATTTCAGATCCTAAAATGGCAAGTTTTGACTTCTCATGTAAATGTCTTCATTAAAGAAAATAGTATATGACAATGTAAAACATGAAGCATTCAACATTGTAATAATAAAAATAATACTCCCTTAATACTGCTGTTGCAATTCGTTACTATCTTCCTGGACTTCGCCATAGGCACTCTGTCAATACAGAGTATTATGTGACTTGGGAGTATCTCGAAAATCTATCAAACTGCACAAAAGTAGAGAAGCTGCAACTGGGTTTCTCATCAGTTGACCCTGTGCTCATATTTTAGATCTTATACACTCTGCCTCTCAGTGTCTCATAATTACACAAGGCTGGTAAACGTTGCTGCATTCAGACAATTTATTGGAGTAGCCTAGGACTTCCGCATCATCTTTCAAATATTGTCCTTTTATCATTTTGTTTTCTTTGTTGTTATCCTTAGGATGGTAAACATAACTAAAGGTTACAATAGTGTTCTTCAGGAAGTAGATGATAAAGACGAGGTACTAATTTGAAATTTAAGCACCATGAATAGGCTGGGGAGGACATAAAACTCAAACAGTAAGAAAACATAACGCAATGAAAATTTCTCAAACTACCTGTGTGATAGGGCAGCGCCCTCCGAAGCATGCCACGTCTCTGAATGAGGCAGGAGTGGATCACATGACACCTTTGGGGTTGTGTGGGTCACTGTTCATTCGGGATGCCTCTCCCTCTCTCCTGTACCTCCGACATGCTAATGAGTGTTATAACCTTTAGTCGTCGTATCTGAAACATAACCTCGTGGTGACAGGAGGAACAGAACACACTGAACTGGAGCCCTGAGTGTGTTTTTACACCGTTCCTATTGAATATGCATTGTTTTCTATTAAGTTTTTGGACCTATCTTATTAACTTCACATAATTAAAGTAAGGTAATGTGAGGCTATGCCAACACTCAGCTAAATTTCATAAGCCATGAAAAGGCAAGGCTTTTGTTGATATTAATGCCTGGAAATACTATGCCCCATATAGGCTATTAATTCATTATAGGTAAATTATATTTTTTAATTAAAAGAATAATTACATTTAGATAAATGTGTTCTGTAAAATGTATATAAATATTTTGTGAAAATTCTTTTTGATGCTGAAGGATTTTCAAAGGGAGTCAAGAACACCTAATGGTACAGCTTGCAACCAAAAGCCCCAGGTTTATTACTCCTGTGGCTCTTCAAGAGAAGCTCTATGCCATTCATTCTACAGCATTCTATATACGGCCAGTTTTGTTAGACTGGAAGCCATGTGGGGGCAGGAACAATGAGTCATGTGATGGACTAGCACCGGTTTTCACCCACCGTACTTAGGAGGAGGTACTGTCTTCCACCAGCACGACTCGTTTTATTCATTGCTGGATCTTTCTCCTGAACAACAATTACTCCACAAATGGAGGAAATAGAGCATTATTTCCATCATAAAATGGAGGGATAAAAACTAAATCTTCCAAACCATCTGCATATATTGACTCTGTCTGTTGTATTGTAAACCAAAACAATGTTTCTAAAATGGGGTTAACTCTACATGTCTCACATTAATAATGGATTATACTGATGAATATTGTAAGAAAAAAACTATGAAATATAAAGTAGCTAACAAGATCCCCATCACCTGCAGGATTCATAACAAGTTTTCTTGTTTTCTAGAAGCACTACGTAGCATTCGAATATATTTACCTTAAGTACCCATCACTGGTACCAACAGATATAACAACCGAAAGAAACAAATACTGTTGTGTTCTTCTTTTATTAACTTGAAACACATATGCAAGGGAATATCTCAAGAATTAAACTTATCCATTCACCTACTAGAAAATCTAGGTCATAAAAATACTACCTGTCCACTTTTCACTGTGAGTTCAGTAGGAATAAGCCTTGCAAACGTGACTCAGGGGCCCAGGCTCCATTCTAAATGGGCAATAGAAGCTGGTAGTATTGTTCACATGGTTCTGACTTTAGAGTCATGAAGGATATATGGGAAAGGGGGCTGTGAAATCTTTAAAGGAGCCACTTAGGCCAGGCGTGTTGCGGGGCAACCCTGCCTAGAGGCTCTAAGAGGCCAGTGCACGAAGCTGTAAAAGTGACGCCTAGATTATTGTGGAGCCCCCAAGATGTTAGAGGTGCCAGGGCCACGGGTTAGCTGCCAGAGATGCACACAGGCAGTGGATCATGCCCAACAGAGAGCAGTGTGTTTTACACAGCCAAACTGTAAAAAGAAAAGCCCGCTAAACTCTTTGACATCTCAGACATAAAGCTACAACATTTGCTGGGTCTCCACCTTGCTTTAGTCTGGTATTTTCTCACTATGCCCTTATTCATCGTGTTTATGAGAATGGTAATGCATATTCTGCATCATTGCCTAAAACTGCATTTGATTTGGCTTTGGATTTTATGAGAGATTATAATTAAGAGCTTGCCTTGACTCTCTGAAGAGACTCTGGACTTTGAACTTTCCAACAGTGATAAGACTGAAAGGCTATGGGGCTTTGAAGTTGGACTAAATGCATTTCACATTATGATAGGACCCTAGGCCCATGAGAGGCCTTGGTGGGATCTTATGTTTGAATACTTGGTCCCCAGTTTGTGAAACTATTTTAGAAGGATCACGAGGATAGACATTGGACAAAATGTATTAACACATTCTCAAAGAGAAGCTAGTTCACATTACCAATTTTATTCAGAAAAAATAAACAATAGTTTAAACAAATAAATATGAAACTTGATGTTTCTCTTTTGAATGTAATCAAAACAACACACCAAACAAGGAAAACAAGTCTTTGGTTTTTGTTAGTTAGGTGGTGGTTTTGTTTGTTTTAATAGAATTTTTTAGAGGCTAGAAAGTAGTCATTAGTCTCAAACAAATGTAACTCATGTAACCTGCACTCCTCTGTGATTCTTCAGTCTTTTCTCTATGACCCTTTTGGTTAGCTCGTATTCCGTAAGTAGATACATAAAGCAAATGATAGTGATTCTGAAAGTAGAGCATGGTAGTATCTAATTAATATTAAGTGGTTGTGCATATACTTTAAAGAGAATTAAAGTGAATTTAATGCATTTCCAATCTTCAATTTCCAATTCCTCAATCAGCACTCCAATACTAGTGAGGTGGTCAATAATATTTCCCAAGTAATCATTAACGTCATACTATACATCAAAAGAAAAGAAAATAGATGTGTATATATACATATATAAATATTTTAGAGCATATAACTCTATTCATTATATGTATTATCTGTAGCATAATACAATCATGCTTTATTTTGTGGCAGAAATTATCTGCCATAATGTGAACAAGTTCATATAATTACCATAATTATATTGGTTAAAAATATTAATGTAGATAACTTTACAAATTTCTATGAAAAGATTACATGCATAAATTACATCTGAATGATGAAACAGCTGAACTAGTTTCCTTGGAGCTACAAACACTTTGAGAAGAACTCTATTCTCTTCTGGAACAGAAACAATCTGCAGGTGTGCCTAAGCCAACACTTTCTGACACCTGGTCATATTAACTCATCAACAAAGCCCATGGGTCTTCTTCATTCCTTCCCAGCCTCTGAACCATCCATAAGGTCACATTCTTCATCTTAGATTTTGTGGGATTGTGTGTGGATCAGGTTCTATGGAAAAAAAAAAAAACAAACGGAACTCACCTCTAACAGTGTCACCCACCAGTGTTTAAGGAATTCTATTCCCTTTCTAGTTTCTATCCAAAAGCAGTGAGCTGGAGAAACTTGTCCTCAGTCTTTGCAGACTGTGTGATGTTAGAGGACAGCTTGGAGATGACCAGTGCAGATACCCCCTGGCACATTAACCTGCGTATTTTCTGTGTAACAATCCACTGTGAAGTCACACTGTGTGCCCACTTTCCCCCGCTGCCATGGCCTGCTGTCCACAGTGGGATTGTTAGTCCCATCAGCACCGAGACAGTGCTTTTCTTGCACAGCTTTCGCCTCTGTTCTCAGACCCAAAGGAAGACCACAATACGTGTGGTAATAGAATAAGTGAAAATGTAGTAAATAAAGTTTCATTAGAAGTCCTCACTCCTAGTAAGACACATCAATATGTATCCAAGAACTATAACAAAATTAATTGGCTTTCTTGGTCTTGGGACTAAGCTATATTCTCTGAGTTTCAGAATGTTAAACTACTCTCTAAATCAGCATGAGAAAGGCTCACACGCACTCACAGAGACTGAGTCAGCACGCACATTGTCTGCACCATAGTCCTCTGTGTAGGTATTATGGACTGGGGTTTGATTCTTGTGCCTTCTCCTGGACTCTTCCTTCTCTTTGGTTTGCTCAACTCCAGTGCGATAGTTTTTATTTTGTCATATCTTGGTTTGTTAGAATTCTAAAGTCGAGGAATATATTTGGCTTTTTTTTCCCCTTAAATTTGGAGATTTGTGTGGTTTGCCGGAACTGTGTATGTTATCCAACTGTGTGAGTAAGCCTAACTCAGTTTTTCTGAGGAAGGTATTCTGCACTAAGAGTGGGAGGGGTGGACAGAGAGTAATGGGAGATAAAAATGATTAAAGTATTACGAAGTTGTCATACTAAAAATATGTATTCTGCATAGAGCCTGGCCTGTAAGATATCAAGAATGATTATTTCTTTTTTTTCTCTAGATTTAAATTAGCTACAAAGAAGAATCATACATTTATATGAGCTTGGGATAAATAATCAAAAAGTCCTGAGTTTTAAATTTCCTGACAGATGTGGATGTGATGTCATTTTTCTGTAAGACCTGTTTTATGTGGGCCTGAAGGAAACGGGGAAGTTTCAGACAAGGTCACGCCTTTAAATTTCAAAGTAAGTTTCTGTGTGGGAAGACCACTATTTCAGAAACAATTTATCAACTAAAAGAGATGGGACACAAAAGGCTGGGGTATCGTGAAAGTGAGGGAGATCCTGATCCGCCACCGCAGAGCAGGTGCACCAGCTGTAGATTCCGTGTTAGCCCACACCGCGGAGGCCATGTCTGATCTAACTACTAGCACAGGTTTGGCCGTCTGTTTGCAGATGTAGTTGAATTATCAATCCGAGCAGACGCACAATCCGGGTCCAATGTCACTTCTCCTCATTATGTTAATAGTTAATACATGCAAATGAAAACACTCTAGCAATTTGATTTCTTTGAAGATAGTTTGCATATTGTCTTAGCCATAATGACTGTACACTTCTCTTAGCCTCCATTTGTGCAAGGGGAGTGTAGTTCGTTTTTATCAGCTCAAGTTCCTTTTGGGCTGCTATTGGAATGTGTGTGCTTGTTTCTTTTCTACCTTTAGCCTAATTACCATGCAGGTGCCATAAGCAGATTTTTCATGCTATTGGTGTTTTTCTTAATTAAGAAACAAATGAATTCTCCCTAGCAAAATAAATAAATAAATAAGTAAAGATGGAACAGCAGAATAAGATGCCAGGGGCTGATGTTCTATTTCTTAATTGAAGCAATTCTCTTGCTTGTTGTCAGTAGTGAGGGGCAGGAGTGTCATAAGTGCAAAATGTTAATAGTACAAAAGTAACATAAAACTTACTTTTAAAAAATAAAGGATACAAAAATGTTGTAAGAGCTTAAAAAACAGATTTTTTTTACTCCACGTGTTAATTCTGACAGTAACAAAGTGCCTTCATTTACAGATGCCTCGCCCTGACACAACTCTTGCTCTGCTACCCTAATGAAATTTCAAAGTTCTCCCCGTGTAGGCATCGTCCACCACTGTAACCTTAAAATAAGATGCAATGCGTGTCATGTTGAAGACAACAATTCCGTTTCTCTAGGCTGAGGAAGACTTCAGGGAAACAAGGGTCTCAGAGGACCCTGAGTCTCAACTCACTGTGACACTGACACCAGCGACTTATCCTGGACTACTGAATGTCGTAAATGACTACTGAATGTCGTAAATGCAACGTCTTTTCTCTTGAATTAAAGCTGTGGGGAGACACCCATTGATTCGGAACTTCACTCTCCTCCCGGCCTACATGAAATACCACGAGACGTTACTTGGGTTTTCAAAATGAAAGGCCATTCATGAACTTTAATTTGAACAATAAGTATAAACAAAAGCACCATATAGATGGGTATGTTTTGTAACAAGGAAACATTATGAAATTTGGTACCTATGCATAAATTTCTAAAATTTTGAGGTTTTGCTGCTATTAATAAACTCATACTTGCTGAATTTTAGTTGTTTCAGTCAAGTTTTGGATGCATCTAAGTCAAACATAGTAAAAGGAAGAAAATACACATAAGTTGTATTGATATCAAAATGCATCCTCATATACCCTTTTTCTATGTGGAGAGAAAGGGTCCGAAAAATATTGCTAAGTCATAAATATTGGTATGCTGAGTGATAAATGTGAATGCTTTATTTTTTAATTTTTACTTTCGTTTTTTGAGAATATAATATTTTCAACATCATTTTCCCTTTACTCCCTATAAGTCTCCCATTTATACCTCCTAGGTCTTTTTGGAATGTATGACCTAATTTTTCCTTGATTGTTGCTGCATACATACACCTACAGGTATATACATTATATTCCCAAGCACGGAAATACAACCCATTCAGTCTGTATGATGTTACTTGTATGTGTGTTTTCAGAGCTGACCACTGAGTACTGGATAACCAGTTGGTGCACTCTTGCCTGGGGCAGACGAGTTCTCCTGCTCTTGGCATTTCTTAGCTACCTGTATTTCTGTGTGTAGGGACGAGGCCTTTGTTTCTTAAGATGGCTAGAAAGGGTGGGAACAGGGGATAATTTTAAGCATTGAGATTTACAGATAAGTTCTATAACGTACGTAAACGTAGACTAGAGCAGCTAGAACATTCCTTGAGTGTTCCTGGAAACCCAAGAAACTGTAGTACTTTTTCAAATTCTTCAAAAGACTGAAGATGGTTATTATCAATCTTAAGCCAGCAGCAAAACGTTCAGAAAAGAGCCTGTCATTGCCCTGCAGCTGTACGAAGCTGTTGCTGTCTCTCCCCACCCCCAAGGCTTCAACTTGCTAACATAGTGTCCCTGCCAAATTCTTGGCACTGGAAGTGAGGGGGAAGAGGCCATACCATAATGTGTTGATAATGAGGAGATGGAAATAGCAAACCAGCTGCATTGTCCTAATAAAGTATGTCTGGCTTTAGAGACACAACAAGTATGTGTTCAGGTCATCCGAATGCATTTCAACCAAGTGGTCCCTTTGATGACCTTTTCAGATATCACTAAAATACATTCTGTATATTCAGTCCAGAACTGACTGCAAAGGCAAAACAATGAAAGTCTCACCACTGACTTCCCTATAACAATTACTATACCCAAGGGACCTTTGGAGTACTTGTGTTAATAATTTTTATTTAATATCAATAAATTCAACAGTGTGATCTGCAAAAGAGTTCATACCGTTTACAAAGACAACTATATATTTCCAGCAGTATATATTCATTTTGCTGCCAGTTTGTTTCATGCAGAATTTCTCACTGAAGTTCAAAATATTTTCTTCTCTGCCAGTAAATTGTTTATTATTCTTAGAAATGTGTAAAGGTTGTCTGGGAAAAACCATTCAAGTGTTCTCTTGGCAAGAACTATATAATAAAATTTACTGCAACCAGGAAATATTATAAAAAATACTCTTTGTTAACTAAAATGAGCACACTGGAGAGCTTTTGCGTTATATTTCAGATACCTGGGATATTTACCATCATGGTGAAATGATGTCTTTCTCTGGAGTTGACTTTTAAAAAAATGCCAGTAATAAGGAAAAGTTGTATTCATGATTTCTGACACTGTTGTAAAGTGTTTCAAAACATTAATCTATTTAATACTCTCAACTCCATTGCAGAGATTCCTCTAGTCACCCTTGCTTTACAAACGGAGAAAACTAAGTCATCGAGTAAATCACTTCCTTGGGAAGTATACGCAGGAAGTAGCTGGGGTTTGAATTCCAATACAAGTCTGTGGTCGAGCATACCACATGATTTTATGAATCAATCCTCTTCAAACTGAGAACGTATAAAATATAACCGTGAGAAGTATCCCAGGAAATATTGTCACACCGACAACTGCTTTGTGTTTGGGGGCCTAAAAGTTAATACATAAGTTGACCTCAACCCTCATTTTCATGTAGACCATTTACAAAGTCATCTTGGAGTCATCAGAGCTCAGGGCCAACAGAATTCCAGGAGTGGTTAAGGAGAGTGAGCATAGCAATGGATTGCTGCCACCCAGTTCTGAAGATGGATTCTAGTAGCATACAGCTATGCTAAGAGTCTAACTCATAGCATAATATAACTCATAGCATCAAAACTATGAGGATCACTCACCCCGGATATTTAGTGCAGTCATCCGGGCTTTGCCGTGCTGACCAGATCATCTTCAATAATATAACCTGTGAGGGCTATCAGTGCGTCTGTATGAGTTTATTTTTAGTACTAACCACTAATATTTATCATCAAGAAAACCACTTGAAGCTTTTAACAGTTGATGGCTGGGACATCAGCAGGACACACAGGAGCCAAAATTCTTGACAGCAGATGTATCTCAGGCGATCAACTCATTTCTCTCCGAATTGTACCCTACGTTCATAAAGTTACCACAGAGTGCACTGCTCCTTGGAACTAAATATTCATGTGCATTGACATATGTTCAACCTGTGGCTACCAGGTCATGTGTTTCCCAGAAAAGCTATGAATGTAGCCAACACAAAATGTGAACTGGTTTGACACTGGAGCATTTTCTGTGTGCTTTATTTGTAACCCGATTGCATAGTTTCCAAGCATGAAATTGGTAGATGGCAATAGGAAAGGCTGGACCTTGATAGACTCTCAGAATTCCAAAATGTTATAAGTCCTTAACACATAATTGATTCAGCAAGAGGCATTAGCTTTTCCAGGTGCTAGGTTCCTTCAATTGAGAGAAACAAATACTTTTAAGTTTTCTCTTAATTTCACACTGTGAAATTACTTCTACCCTGTGTCACCTCTTAAAATTATTTGGCAAATCACCATATTTAAATCTCTTTGCCCTTGGTCATAAATACCAGAGGATGCTCATGGGGGCAGTTGTGAATTTCCACCTTCCCGTTTTTCCTGGGATATCACCTGTGGTGCCACGGGGGCCTTGGGTTTGAACCTTCACCCAGGCTATGCACAGACTCACTTCCGGCTTCTGTTGCCATGACTTCCCACAAGGACGCATGTGATGGCCTGGGACAGGTTCAAGGATACAAAATCCACTCTGAGGTGCAGATTTAAAATGGTCTGTTAAAAAAAGCTTCATGGTTAAGATATTTGGGCTGGAACCAGGGTTAAACTCTGTCTGCTTATGATCACACGGATGAAAATGAAAAACATCATTAAATCACTTGGTGCGAAAACATTAGATTTGCATGAAAGTATGATGCTTTGGGGCAAAGCAGAACAATTTTTCTGAAATTTTCTGTAAAGCAACGCCATAGAAATGAACTTCTCTTTGTGAAATAAGGCCTAGAACACTACATGGGATTTTTTTTTCAAGAATAGATCTTTTATCTAAAACCTAACGATCATATACTATTAATCTGAGGTTAATTACATAACTGTGACCTGTGCTGAGAGAAGAGAAATGCTATACATTTAAAGGGAATGTCTTTTCTAAAGTAAAAGAGAATTAATCTTCGCTGAAGGTCCAGTTTGGGTATTTTTGCATTGAAGCTTAATAAGGACTAGACTGAAATTGGCATTATAAGTGTTTCCTCCTCCCTGTGTTCCTATCTGAATGAGAAAGAGCCTGAACCAATCCTTTTTTCCTCTTTCTTTCCAACTTTGGGCAGCATTTCTATCCTCTCAACTCCACAGCCAAGGAGTCCTTTAAAACTAGGTTGTTCTGGCAGTAGATCCCTATTTTTTTTCCAATAAAAACCCTGCTGCCAATAATAGGACTAAGTAGCAACAGAACTAATGGCATGCAAACAACACACGTCCTTTACATGTGCCTCTTACCTCTCTTATTGGTATTAATCTGTAACTGTGTAAAACTGTAACAAATTTGGAAACACTATTATCAGCACGAAGTGGAATAGCAAGCTACATGTTCTTTGGTCCTCACACATCAATAATTTACTGCACAATTTTACTGAAATTTTTCATGGAAAAAATAAACATGTGTCAGCCTATCCACTCATGCTTTATTTTTTCAGAATAAAAATTTTATTTTTAATTCATGTGTTTTGGAAATATTCCTATATCATCATAGACATAAACAACTCTGGTTTTTATAGTATATAAGAGATGCGAGGTGTTTATTTAGCCTATTGATGGATATTTAGATAATTTCTAAGTTTATATTACTGTAAATCATATATGCATATATGTGGGTAGTGAGCACATATATGTAGGTATCTGTAGAATATATGGGAATTCTGTGTCATAGAACATATGTGCAGTTTCCATCGCTATGAACTTTCCTATCATGTTTCATTGAGGACGTAACAACCAGCGATCCAACTATCTAGCATTTGGCCCATTTGCTACTGTAAACGTATTCTTCTCCATACTAGGTTATAAAAACTAGGCTAATGCATATAAATGAATGGAAAGCTACTAGCAAAGGCAGTCTCATGAGTTAAGCACAAACAGATTCAATTAAAAAGATACCACTCTGCTCATCTGTTTTTGTGTGTGTTGCCCGAGCCTCAATAAAATATTCACATCAAACTCCTGAATACAGGGTGATTATTGTAGACATCAGCTATGGTGCAGTTATTAAGTCTGTGTGCAAAAGTTAGAGCATAGCACAAAAGGTCTAAAGTTGAATTTGAGATAACAATAATTGTTAAATTTCACAAAATGGAAGTTAGCTGAAGCTGGCTGTCAACTCCCAAGTCCCTTGTTCCCTCCCATCTAGAAACTATAATTTGGTAAGCTGATGAGATTATCAAGCAAACTCAATACATGGTAATCAGACTTATTTAAAAGTTCGCAATGGCCATCAATTACTGAAAGAATGATTTCAAATTCCCTAACATGCATACAAAGTTCTTTGAAACACAAATCAGCTCTCTGGCTATATTCTTTTTTTTTTTTTTTGCATCAATTACTCAATGAATCTTGACAATGTCATGCTCTGTAACACTTTTCCTGTTCTAGGTCAAGATATAATTTCCTTTTGACATTACTAAATGTATGCAATGGTGAATCTTCACGATCAGCTTCAGTGAAGAGAGATTCACTATGGAAACACTTCCAGGTTGATCAAGAGGGAAGATTGATTCTGGATGTGGACAGTACCAATCCCCATTCAGTCTCAGACTCAACAAAAAGAAAAACAAGCTGAACACTAGCATTCAATTCTCTCTGCTTCCACTGATGTGGGATTCCCTTCTGTATGCTGTGAATACCATTGGTTAATAAAGAAACTGGCTTGTCCTGATAGGGTAGAACAGAACTAGGTGGAGAAAACTAAACTGAATGCTGGGAGAAAGGAGGGAGAGTCAGAGAGAAGCCATGTAGCCCCACCAGAGACAAACGCCGGAACTTTACCGGGTAAGCCATGAGGCAATACAAAGATTACTAAAAATAGGTTAAATTAATATGTAAGAGCCAACCAATAATAAGTTAGAGCTAATAGGCCAAGCAGTTATTTAATTAATACAGTTTCTATGTGATTATTTCAGTTCTTGGTGGCCGGGACGTATAAGTGGCCCTCTTACAACCACACTCCGGACTGTGAGTGTGATTGGTCAGTTCCTCCTTGAAATTGCTGTCTCTGGTATTTGGTCACAGGAACAAGTAATTAGTTATTATGGAAAACCTACTTGCCCTTCAAAACCAGATAATATTATGTGGTGTGTGTGTGTGTGTGTGTGTGTGTACGTACACACACATTATAGGGCATATGGATGAGAAAACCCACTAAAGAAGACAGAAAAGCCCATTCTAAGCAGTTACCTCATGACATGGGAAGCTATGACGAGAAACTACACATGGAAATTTCAGGAAAAAAAAATGTTCCAAAAGAGAGGCGTCTCAGCAGACTCAAGAACAGAAGACCCATGAGGTAGTAATGCCCTGATGCTGCTTACACGTGACTGGGGAGAGCAGTGGTACCCTATGCACCTGCTGAAGAGGTAAGCTGTAAGGACAGATCACAGACAACATGATAAAAATGTGTTTAAAATCCTGAATAGGAAATTTGGCATGTAAGGTAAAATTGTCTCTACTCCCTGAGATTGCAATAAAAATGCAACCACTGATAATACAGATTTTTATACAGATAAATCATTTTGAGTGATTTTGAAGTTTTGAAACCTACTGACAGTATCATGAGAAAATCTTTCTTAGAAAATTCTTGAATATACAAAAGTTTAATAAAATGTTCTGATAATATTCAGAAGCTCTTCAAAGCCTATGGATCCAAAGCAAACATTCCTCTATTCGTTGTCCAATAGCAATTATTTCTTCACATAGTGAGAACAATGCACTGTTTCAACCCCTGCAGTGCCTAGATTATTTACCAATAAAAAAGACACCAGGGCTGACCAGCATTTAAAGAAAACATTCCTGAGAGATAGCTGAGTTAGCAACATCCCAGAAGTAAATGTCCCTATGCTTTCTTCAAAGTTGAGAAGGAGCAAGAAACAACAAAGTAAATGTCTCAGTATTTCACTAGAACTCTCAAACTCTTCCTGGAACGTCTTTCCAAAGCTGTAGGACCAATCATGAAATTCCAGTCTATGCAACCTTTGTAGCCCAACCCTCCATGTAATACCAGCTGACTGCAATTTTGAAACTATTAGCATCCTCCTTTCTTTCCCCTCTCTACTGTATAATGGATATAGTTGTGCATAAGTTTTGTGTTACAGTTTCATACCAATGTGGCTTAGTAGCTTTGTTTCAACTGTGTCACCACAAACACATAAAGTGTTGCATCTTGATACAGGGCCACTGACAAACGCTGCACCACTAGCCTTTAAGAATTTTTTCAGCTTCATTAATAATCTGTTTTTCAATTGGCAAATGACATGATGCAATAATTTTCTCGTTTGCCAGCTTTGATTTTCTTTAATGTACAAGTAACTATTTTAGAATGCTAATGTGAAGTTTGCACATGCATAAGTGTTATATATCTCATGAGTAATATGCATATATTATACATGTATGAAAGTTATAGTATAAAACCCAGAATGAAAGAGAAGAAAAAGACGATAAGGAATGGAGAGGCAAGAAATCTATGATAGTAATGTATGTACGTAGAAAGACAGGCCAATGAACTCTGAAAATCTGAGTATTCAATCTGACTCTAAGTCAACTCCATTTTAACCATGCTGCCTGAAAAGCAGCATCATAGTAACTACTGAGAAATGCATCAGAGACTGATGCAGAGATCAAACTAAGACACTCTACTTCCGTTCTTCTTCTCCTAATGGAATAAACATATCAACTATTAATAGCCACCTCAAAGGACCAATATCACAAGATATCCGCCAGCAATGTGACCATCACAGCAGAGTCACTAAAGGTGCACTTCTTTTCTCAAAACGTGTTTTCCACAAATTTTTTAGCATATCCATAAGAGTTCTTTAACCTTCTTGAATATTTTTGCGTATGTATGCTGTATTAATGAGCAATACATGTAAAATATATATACATATATATAGTGTATGTATAGATATAGATAGAATAATGAATATATAGAAAGATAGATAGATAGATAGATAGATAGATAGATAGATAGACGCTGTATTAATAAGCACTATATGTAAAATATATATATAAAAATATATGTGTGTAAGATATAGCTAGAATAATGAATAGATAGATAGATAGATAGATAGATAGATAGATAGATAGATAGATAGATATGATAGAGAGGTAGATAGATATTGATAAGAGATTATTTTGTTTTACATGAATTTATTTAAAAGAAAATGGACCATTCCCTTATAGAAATATTTCTGAGAGTGTTGCTACCCATGACTGACAGAGAGACATCCGTTCACCTGGCATGAGGACGTATAGTGAAAACCACTTCAATTCTGGGACAAGTGCTTTCACGTCCATCCCACGCGTCCTGTCAGCAGGGCAGCACCTTCTGAAATCCCCCATTCTGCTTTTAATCTTTCTGCACTAGCTGAGACCCAGTTGGCCTTAGGAAATCTAGCCCTGATACATCAGAGAGAAGGGGGTTCTTTGTAGAAGATTTCCAGTGTGGACCAATGTATCCTATACTTAAACTCAACCCTCAGAAATGGGGATTCCAGTTTGAAAACAGGTATCCACGGACATTCTTGGCTAACACCGGAAAACATTTTATTCCAGAGCTCGCTAACACGCCCCTCTCCCTTCCTTCCTCTCTCCCTCCTACTCTACCACTCCCTTCTTTCCTTCCTCCTTTTAAGAAATATAATTCTATCGCTACTTTCAAACCCACAAGTTCTATAATAAAAACTACAAGTACCATAATAACACACATATTGGCAATTCATATATTTTGTAAATGATTCTTGTATGTGTCAGGAATGTACTCTTATAATCAAAATACAAGTTAAAACTTTAATAATCCTATCATCAACAGGACTAAAGTGGAGAAAAATCACAGTCATTAAGCATTCGCCTCTATATAAAGTTCTTTGATTGTATCAACTGTTTTTTTTTTTATTTCAAACTCTGTGTTGTGTAATAGAATGTTTTTAACCCCAGCTTCACACAATGTATAATAGGAAGAACCGACACAAAGTTGAAAACCTAGGTTAGTTGACACAGTAGTTTTTCTTCTGAGAAACCCATACTTCTTCAGAAATTATTCAAATATTGAATTTAGTCAGTTCATGTGCTTTGACATTTTATAACACTTTACCTGAGATCATAATTAACTTAAATATATAAAATATTAGGTATTATAAAGCATATGAAATATGACATGTCAAATCATCATATGCCCTTGTCCTTTACAACATAAACAACATAAAAGTGCTCCATCTCATGGAAAAAGGAACAGTCATGCATTCCTCTTGGTAGACTGAATCTCCATGCCTTTAAAACGGCAATCAAATACTAAGAATTGGGCCTCAAAGAAAAAGAATGAAATATTAATACTGTCCCACCTTGTGGGAGCTCAACATTACTTGACACTTCACAGAAACCGACCTTTTTGTCCTTCAGGCCAGCCTACTGGGCCTCATCTTCTATCTCAGAAGCCAAATCATCTGATCCCAAACTAACTGTCAACTGCCGGTGATGGTGGGGAAGCCAGACATCAATCAATCAGGTTTTATCAGACGCTCTCGTCGTTCCTCTGTTGTGCTCATCTTATCATCTGACCCAGTTGTAGCCCTGACTCCAGAAGCTTAAGCAACTTGATGACAAAATATGCGCCTGCTTGTCCGAGATGCACGTCGTTAAGGAGTGGGCGATATTTTTAGCCTCCACGTAATATATTTGCAAATGAACTCTTGCATATTTCAGATGCACACAACCCTACGCTGGGCAGCCTCTCCTGCAGACGGAGGCTGTACTTGTCCGTGGGAGACCCAATATTTCCAAACCATGCAAGTGTACTTACACACACAACAGAAAAAAATTCTGCTGCTGTTAACAGTAGGCAGAGAGGCTACCCAAATGAGAACTGGAAAATGCCACTCCAAGAAGAGAAGAATGACAGACGATTACAACATGAAGTCATGAACACAATGTTGTCCCAAGCAAATAAACCCTGAAAATTAAAAGCCTTTGCATCTACTTGTATTGACGCTGTCTTAGAGGGGGAGAAACGTGTTCTAACCGTCAGTGCTATTGCCAAATCTCTGTTGGCTGAGCCACCATTTGATGCCTGCCACAGAACTGAGTCCCATAAATAAACTAGTTAAGTAAGGTGAAATTACAACAGCTTAGCACTTTGAAATGAAGAATTCAAAGCAAATGCCTGTGTCATGAAAGCTGAACAAAAGTGGGGAGCAAGATGTGCAGCTATTTTCTGGCTTAACGTGTGCAACTGCCCTCTTACTTAACTTTTCTTCTTGTTTTTTTTTTTTTTTGAGGGGGGGGGAAATTATTTAAACTTCCAGGTATTTTTTTCTAGAATTTAAAACAATAACCTTTATGATAAAAGAAAACAAGGTTTCCGTCAATAAGCAATGTCTGTCATCCATCACTTGCATATATTCACTGAGCAATAACCTACTTTAAGAAGATTTTTTTAAAAGTCTATAATTTATCTACAACCTTTAGTCACACAAACACAATCTTAATTATGTAATTATGAGTGGCACCACACCACAAACTAATGCATGATGTATTTGGCATGGACCAAAATTATACAACATGGAAAGATTTTGTACAGTGAGAAATACATCATACCAAAGGAATATCAGTAAATTCACATGTTCTTAAGTTAAACTATATATCTGTCTTAATTTGTAGTTGCTTTAGACTTTAAATATGTATGTTTGTCGATTTACTTTTAGGTGAAGTGGCATGTTTGGAGGTCAGAGATCAGACTGCAGGAGTGTGTGTGCCTCTCAGAGATCAAACTCCAGCCCTCGGGCGTGCTGGCCAACACTTAAGCCATCTTGCCAGCCTATCTTTGAATTTCTTAGCACACAGTAAGTAAATATTCTTATCACAATTTTGGGTTTATTAAATGGAAACCTAAACAAATTTCCAGTGGCAATCTGAAGAGCATTCCTTTTGCACTACTGTAAAAACCTCAAAAGACTCACTCACAAGGATTCTTAACCAACACACATGGTGGGATTCATCTCCAACCCAGTCATCATTCAGAGTTGATGAATTCAAGCCTCTGACTACCATGGGTGACATCCTAGGTGAGATCCCATCTCTAAAAATGATTGATCTGTGACACAAAGTTCATGATTTAGTTATTAATAAGGTATTTTCATTGGACTATATTATAAGGCTCAAACCACTTTCCAAATTCGGTAAGCGTAACTATTGCACAAGGGAAACGTGGATGGTACTATGGGTAGCGGATGACCATTCGCAGTTAATATTTAGTTGATAACCTGATACTTTCTGAAAGTTAGATGCCTTAGCTACTTCCTACATCAGCGTAGAGGAGTTGAGATGGCAGTAGACCTCGAACACTTGTCACTTGGGCCTTTGCAGCCTGTGGCTCTCCAGGTCACTTCAGGCTCCAACAACTTCACGACACTGCTCCATAAGAAAACTACATACCCTCCACACAAGAATACACCACTAAAGAGCATAAACTATTAAAACGGGAAGACAGAAGTTCCAGAATAATAAGCAATAAATCAGGGATATTTGCTCCCACCACTGAATTGTGAATTTGTTCTTCATTCAGGTTTAAAGACTTCGGTCAGTTAAGTGTCAAAGAAATTTCGGGATTATTGATGGAAATCTGCCCACTAGATCATGCTTATCAACTCTTTCATACGCGATATTATATAACTGTAAATCTAAACTAGTAAATCTAATAGAAACCAATTTAAAAATAATTTTAATATCCTTTTTAAAAAAATAAAATTTATCTTCTTACTTGCTTTCCCAAAAGCTAGGTAAGTGTTACAGCTTTTGTGTGAACTATTAAGATTACATATATATGCATAAACATATATGTATACATATTCATTTGCATTAGCCTATTGTATAAGCTTTTACATTACAACTCTCTGTGAGCTGTCAATGATAAATCTCACATTACCAAGAGAAAACATCAAATTAAAATCATTCAATGTCTTGCAGCAGCTTAAAGAGGGAGCGCTTTCACAAACAAAAGTAAGCAGCTTGTAGCAAAATATCAGGTGAAATAAAGGCTTCTTTTATATTAAGCATATGCTAGCAAGAGCGTTGTCCCTGCCACATGGAATGTTAGGAGAATGCTAAGTAAATGTCACATTGCCTTGTAAGCTATTAGAAGAGTATGGACTCTTAAGTTTTGTGTGAACAGTGTCTGAGATGATTAATACTGTGGTACAGCTTGTAGCTCTTAGGCTCTGAACTTTCATTTTTAACATGGCTATGGGATTTATATATAATTTTCCTATATACACAGAGGTAAGCTAATTTATTGCCTATCACTTTAAGAGTAAAGCATCTCGGGGCTGACTCCATAATCTAGGGTCTCTTCTCTGAATTCATTTTTCCAAAATACAAATCGACAATGAACGTACGTTTTGTCAAAATGCTCACTGTAAGTGATTGGCACCTCCTCAGTTCATTAGCAAACTAGAATGCGTTCTCTTTCACAGTCTTAGGAACCTATGGCTCTCTTTAATCTTTGCAAATATTTCTTTAAGGGCACTAATCCTTTCAGTCCACTGTTTAGACTTTTCTTTATTAAGAATAAGTATTCGCTAACGCTGAAATATTCCCAGATAAATTCCTTTCTCTGGCTTGAACACTCACAGCAAAATTCTCTTGCATTAGACCCTGGGCACATCACATCACAGTACTCGTGAAGCAAGCTGGTCCTTGGTGGTACTGTTGGGATATGGCGGGCAAAAGGGCAGACAGGGAGGTGTGAGGAGGACACAGTAATCACTTCTTGTTTTAGCATATAAAATCTTGACTCAGACTTATTGTACCTAATAATTTCCATACACTCATTTTAAAGTCTTTCCCAAAGACACACATGACTAAAGCCTTAAGTAATCCAGACTAGACAAGCCTCTACCTTTTGTCAGGACAAACAGGCTGACAGTAGCGGCCTACCACCCTCTCAGGAGAGCCTCTTGGCATTAATATTTAAATCTTACCTATCTCTTGTGATTGGAATTCAGCCTCCACTTGCAAACAAAAACTAAATCAATGTTCTTAGAGTTCAAACTAGATCCCTAAACAGTTTGCCACTCTCTATGCCCTGATAAGATAAACTTTCTTTGACCCAAGAGATGAAGTTGCCATGACGATCAGAGAGTCCACTTTCTATATTGATATTTTGCTGATGTAACAACAAATAGAACCAGATCCTAGTGCCGATAATGGTGATTAATTAATACTAATATTGATCCCTACATGCAAGAGACAAGGCTATTAACTTGAAGCCTGAAAAGTCAATTGTTACCTGTGGCAGAGATACTAGGAGCTGATTTGGAAGCATAATAAACAAATGTGCTATCTTTATGCTAATACCTCTAAAGAGAGAGTTCTCTCCAGAATTCCAAATATTGCTGCTGTATCTGAGATTATTAATTCAATTCCATTTCAGATTTAAACATGCAAACTCCTTGAGCAATACGTACTTACTGGTTTATCTACAGTGGAAACACCGTGTTTAGCCACTGAAGCCGGACACCTCTGCTACTATTTATTTGCCGAGAGAATGAAGTGATAATTTTACACAGTGGCAGGCTTTGAGTTAGTGGGGGTTTCAGAAACATCAGCTGTGCTCTGAAATGTCACACTAACCCTATGGCATTGAGAAAGCAGCAATCTGTCCAGGGGAATATACCTTGCAGCCTATGACTTCCAAAGGTTACAAATCTCCTAGGCTATTAAGTAATCATAGGTTGTATTTAAAAGGGAAGTTGTTGCTGAAAATATTCATCTCCATATCAATTCAATGTTAGGGTTTTTTTTTTTTTGACACTGTTTAACCTAACACCAAAAAAATTTT
>NW_026067896.1:5543751-5601251 GCF_014885135.2 Alexandromys fortis | reverse complement strand
ATTATTATTATTATTATTATTATTATTATAGTAATTAGGCCTCTAACTTCTTTTCGGCTGAGTGTTGAAGATATTCCGCAGGCCTAATAAACATACTGGGATAATTTCCCCTAAGGCGAGAAAAGTTGGCCTAAAGAGTGTTCCCTTAAGAGTGTGGTTTCCAGGCCGGCAGGTGTTCCTTGTCCTGCCAATTCCTCTGGGCACCATAAGGACCCTCGGGGCCAGGAACAGCACCTAGGCACTTTGCTGAGTGTAGAGGTTACCTTGAACTCAAAGCCTGCAAGCCCAGAAGTGAAGGGGGCCCCTCCCAGTGGGGACTCGGCGCCTCAGGGAAACTGAAGTCTGCTCAGCCCAGTGTCCTTGCGGTGAGAGAGGGACCCACTGGGAGTCCTGGGTCGCATCCCAGCACCATGAGCCGGCAGGAAGAGGGTGCACAGCTGCCTCTAAGAGAGGCGCGAACTTTTACACCTACTTTTTGTTTCACTTCGGGTTTGGCGTGGCTTGTGGCACCGCCCAGGATCGGGTCCCCAGACACTTATTTTTTTCCACCACCGCCCTGGGTAAGTTACCTCTCTAGCCCGGTGTGGCCTCCACCAGCTGCTCAGAGAACTTCATCCCGGTTACCAAGAGCTGCTCCCATGAGTGGCAGGCCGTTGGTGGGCGACAACAATGACAACAATCATACTAAGCTTCTGCGGGAGGGGATTGTCCTGTTAAGGCTCCATGATAAAAAGCGGCGACAATTGCAGGGAACCAGAGTTGAAATTCACAAGAAACCAAGGAGCGGAGCGCGAAGGCTGGAGGTACAGACTGGGCTGCATTTGCCTTGCGCTCTGGCTGGCCGTGTGTCTGTCTGAGGCCGTCTGGTTGTCCCACTTTGCTAGCAAAGTTTGACAAATCCCCGAAGACCAGAAGCCGGTCGCCCCGAGCGTTTCCTACCCTTCCCGCCGCGTGCGCCCCTCTCCCAGGAACCGACCCCACTAACTCCCAGCCCCGCGCGCAAACTTACGTTTGATCTGCCGGGGTTTGCTCTGCTTTCTCCGGGACATTTCGGCCGCGGCCGCTGCCGCCGGGGCTACCGCGGTGTCCGCGGTCCCCGCTACCGTTCCCCGAGCTGTCGCCGCCTCTGTCTCAGCCGCAGCCGCTGATCAGGCTCGGGGCCGCTGCCGGCCGGACTCCAGGTGCTCCGTGCGCGCGGGATCCCGGCGCTGGGCTCCTCCGGGAGCAGCGGATCCACGTTTGGAGATGAGCAAGCGAATGAGAAGCTGAGCGAGGGGGGCAGAGAGAGTGTCACAGGGAAAGGGGAGGGGGCGACGGGGAGAGCGATGGGGCTGGAGGGGGGGGGGAGGATGGGAATCTAGGAGCGCTCGGCCAGGCAGAGAGAAAAGGGGAGGAAGGGGGGGGGCGGTAAGAGAAGGAAGAGAAGGAGGGAGGGGAAGGAGAGCACTCAGGGGGACCCGGACTGCAAGGGGCGGAGGGTGCGGGAGGAGGTGCGCGCTTGCTCCCCGCGTCCCCCGCTGCCGGGCAGAGACTCAGGCGCCGCCGCCGTCGCCGCTCCGGGCCGCGCCGCGCTCGCACTGCTGCGGGAGGTGGCGAGGCGCGCGAAGGAGGGGCGCGCCCGGGCTGTGGGGAGGGGAGACTATGCCATCAGCGAAAGGAGGATTGGCTGCATCCAAAGCCAGTCCGGATGCAAACTCACGGCCGGGCCTCGGTCGCGTGGAGTGCAAGGGGATCGCAGCGTGGGTGGGAGTTGAAGGGGTTGATGGGGTTGAGGGAGACGTGAGGTCTGGAGGGGGGGGGGCATTTTCTGCAGTTGTCACCGCGTCAATGCTGGGCAGCTGCCAGGCCACCCTTCCCCCGCTCCCCTTCCAGCAACTTCTTCCAACAGCCTCTTCCAACGGACCCCCTGACACTCCTCCCTAAAGCCTCGCCCATCAAGCAGGGCACAAAGAAATCTCAGTCTCCTTCCATAAACTTTGTGCTTCCAGTTACCGCTCCCCTCCAGGAGCCCCCGCCCTCCGCCCTTCCAGTTTCTTGGCAGGAAGGTTAGGCCACTGGCAAAGTCCCCGGCGAAAGCCAGCTGATCACAAACGCCAACTGTGTGTCTTGGGGCCCGTTAAGTCCTCTCATCTGCCCAGGCTCTCAGGAGACCATTTCATTGCTGTCAGAGTTCCCCCGGAGACTGCTGCGGACGCGAACAACCATCCCCCACTGGGCCCACAAGGATGGGGTGCTGAGCTGTACTCACAGAGCTTTTTGGCATCTTGCTTGAGAGTTTCCATTTGAAATAGTGAAATCCCCGAATCGGGAGTCAGGCAGATATTTTCCTCACATCCAAAAGGACGATGGTTAGCTGGATGATTCGCTCTAGGTAGGAAAGGAACTGTGAGCTCTAACACGAAATGCTAACTTTGTGTGAAGTCTGTGGAAGTTCTGCAGTTCCACCCTGCCCCCGTGACCTTCCATTCTCTTAGTTCTGACACAGGGAAGCACCGTGGAGCTAATAAAAGATTTGTTATTGTCATAATTTTTCAATCAGGTAAGATCCAACAACTATTTCCTGGTTCTTTCGTTTATTGGATTCTGTTTTCTTTCCTTTTTGTTGGTTGTGTGTTTGCTGTTTGGGAAATGGCAAGGCACAAGAGAACATGTTTTGAAACGATCGCAAAGCATTATTTGAGTCAAGCTAAGGTAAGAGGGGTTCACTTAGTTTCACACAGTTTCCGATACACTGAGTACTAAATGCAATTCTTGCAGGTGTGAGAGAAGGGATGTGGCTGTGCAGAACCAGCTACTTTATGTAAATAGCGTTTACTAATAAACTCCTATGATCGCTAACATGCATTCCCTAGATACTGCCAATGTCTCCCCCAGGAGGCTGTGAAATTGTCCACTCTGACCTGAAATGGTGTCCCCTTTGTTATTTGACTAGCATAGACACGAGCATCATCAAATGATACTCTAAAAGGGTCTGGGGTCAGCACAGAGCCTGGACTGCTGGAGCATAATGCAGGATGCTCCTTGTGCAGGCAGCTCTCTACTCGCTGTCATTTTGTATCCCATCAGGACATCTTCTAAAGGTGTAAAGCTTTTCCTCATGAAAGGTACGGCTGAGCAAATCTTAACACCAGCCTGGAGACCAATTGTGACTTTGATTACACTGCCATTAGCTCTATGGCCATATGAGGTTTTAACAGTGCAGTGCATGATCCTTTGCAATGGAAAAGGCACTAAATGACCAAGTCCTTGCCCTGAAGACGCAGCAAATTAAGATCCTAAGTCCCATGAAAAGCATGGTTATTGGTACTTACGTTGTGGGGTGAATAAGCAAACGGAGACGTCGACTTTTTGCCTCCTTCATTCTCAATTCATTACCGATAAATTGGCATGCTGAGAATCTTAGAATTGAATTTATTGTACATTACAGTTTTCACAGATCTTTGACAGAATTGGCTGACTTATATCACCCAAAAGGAATGTCCACTGGAATTAAAATAACACAGCAGTTAATGTTTCTTTTGGCATCTGAAATAGTTAAATATGCAAAGCAAAAAAGAAACAAATAAATCTGTGCTAAACATTTGCTTTAAAAACTGGAAGGAACAAAAGTCAGGAAATTTAAGACAAGATTGATAAAATAACCAGAGTATGTTATTATAAACAGTATATTGGTTTACCGAAATGTATAACCATATAAATATATGTATGTTAATGAAATAAATTATATTTATTTGATTAATGAAGTAAATGTATATGAATGAAATAAACTGAATACTCCTACATCTATTTTCTCATCATTTTAAAATGAGATTATGAGTTATATTTAAGGTTCAATTGTTAGTTTCTCTTGTTTAACTCGCCGTGGTTATAAAATAAAAAGACAGCAAAACCTATAAGCAATTATCTCTGTCCAAATGGATCTAGCAGCTCCAAGCCACAGCTACATGGCTCCCAAACAATGATTATGAAAACCACAGTTGAGCGAAGCATCAGGAAACGGCATTGCGAAACCACAGCAACAAATGTGTCTGCGATACTGAAAACCACAATTCACAACTAATACCCCGTGTCGCCAATGACTATTAACTATACATGTGCAAATGTGTAAGTAACCGCACAAAATAATTTCTCATTTACGTAAAAATGAATTATTCATTTTTGAGACTCACAAGATTTAATGCCCACATATTGGTTTGTTTAGAAAAGTTTCTGCTTCTTATAAGAAATTCTTCTAAATCCCACGTAAAATGATAATTAATTTAAAAGCAGAGAACATATAACTCTGAATAATAGCTTCTCAAATATTTAAAGGATTGATCCGCAATCAATCTGAAATGAGCACCTACCTCTTTCTACTCTCCTTCCTAAAGTCTCAGAAGTAAAAGGCATGTTAGCAGGAACTGATTAAGAAAGAAACAATGGAAAGGATTTGATTGCAAATTCAGCGAGAACAGGGCTGTATGTGCTTTTAAATAGTTGCTCATCAGTGTTTACTTACAGATGAATGAGATGATATCCTGTATAAGCCTATAAGGCTGTTGCAGTCTTACAATTAATATGGAAAATGTCCAGTTAAATAGAAGTGTCAAGAGATGTAATTTATTTGAGAAAAAATATGCTCCATGTACGTAATTACCCTACTCATATTTTGAACTTATCTGAACTTCAAATTTAACTGGATACCTTGTATTTTATCAGGAAAACCTACAAATATAACATTTTGGCATGTAGATAGATAGATAGATAGATAGATAGATAGATAGATAGATAGATAGATAGGTATAGAGAGATAGGTAGACAGATATTTATAATCCCGTTTGTATAACAAGTAGAGAAACCATGACATACTTCCTGTAGTCATAAATAAATTAATTCTTGATTGATGCAATATTTAGGGAAGGTATGGTAAAAGGAATAAACTTCTCTGCAAAAAATCTAATTATTTTAGCACAGTACAAAAATTCAACTCGTAGAATAAGTGGATTGTATTCATGTCTGTCTGTTCTGGGATTTGTTTTATAAATGAGCTTCTCTTTTTTCTACAGGGAATCAACAAATTGACCAAGAAAGCTCCCAGGCCAATCTTATGAGATAGCAAATTATCTTCTTTATTATGAAAGTAAGTAATAGTCAAAAGCTACAGAGAGACTGAATGTTTGCTCATATGTCATAACCAGAAATTGAACACAGTATATCTGTCTTTGGTTTGAGATTGTGACAATGGATTGAACAAGAACCAAGTATAAAAGTCATGTTTATTATTCTTGAGTATTTTTAAAAAATAATTTTAATGGTTTAAAAATAGAGATCAACAAATTCACCTAAATGCCACTCCTGTTTTATAGCTATGAAAATGAGTACCAGTTTTCTTGCAAAGAGGGCTCTGAAATATTCACTCACTGAATTCATGAACCTCTCCATCTCTAGCAGGAGCTTGTATGCATAAATACTTATCTAAGTGTGTCTACTTAATTTATCAGATTATCGAAAGTCTATGAAAATATCTCTGCACATTGTTTTTAAAAAGTCCTCGTTCTCTTTATTTTCAAATGCTTATATAATCCAGGAAAAAAGACAAGTACAGCTTAAGATTTTCCTTTAGTTCAAGTTACTTTTCTGATAGAGCAGAATCATGGGGTGACTATTTAAAACAGGAAGAGCTATGTTTCTTTGACTGTATAATGAAAAATGTAAAGAATATAGTTAACTCTGAAAAAGTACCCTTTCCACTCTACAGATTTCTCTTAGGTTTGCCTGGCCGTTCTGCTAATAATAATAATGGTATCTTAAGAATCACCTCCTCCTCCTCTCTCTCCCCACCTCATCTTTCCCTTCCTTCACCCCCTCCTCCTTCCTCTCTCCCTCATCCTCCTTCTTCCCTTCCTCCTCCACCTCTCCTCTCCTCCTTGTCTCTCTCCCTCTCCTCCATACTATTATTTAGGTGGGTTGCAAGTGCAACCTTTCTCAATCCCTAACCAATTAAACTATTTCATCCTTCTGTCTGTTGTGATCATTGTTCCTATGACAGTGGGTCCTGAGAGATTTTCCTAAAGTTCTTGAGAAAGAGGGGTATCTCTCCTTTTACACTTTCTGCCCTGGAGAAATGCAAATGAGAAGTTGCTAGTGGTCACAGTCATTGAAAGATACCAACATCAACATTTGATTTTTCAGTCTTACATTCTTACAGAATTCAAATCAAAACACACATCAACGTTTCACGACTTGTTTTAGACACCTCAATATTGTCTATGGGTACATGAGTGTCTGAGTCTTGGTCGCTTGTACTGTGTTTCACTAGGATCTGCTTGGTCAGGTGCACCACTATGTGGTGCCATCATTTTAGCGCAGCTGTAGATGTCTTTCACAAGAAGACACTGTCAGCCTCACAGATATTAGTGAGATGCCTCTTCTTGGGCACTGACAAGATGTACATCCACTACAACATGTCTTATTTTGTTGAACTATACTGGAAACCCTGTTCTATGTAAGCCTGTCATTACCAAGGCCATCCTATTTCCGCTCATTTATTTAGTAAGTTCTCTGATTTTAAGGGTTCCCCCAGTGTTGGACATATAAAACATGCTAGCAAAATTATAGAAATAAACAGTAAGATCAGCCTGATCCTGCCTCATTTGGGGACTGATTCCTAAGCCTCAGAGACAGAATACTCAGAACAGGAAATAGCAGCTATGTTTATCTAAGATGTCTGGCTTCATGCTCTTATGGCGTATACATGGTCCCAAAAGAATATATGTCTGACATATGACGGGCCAAAAGCTTTTAGTAATTTTATGTAAAGAGTTAAAATCTTTACATGAGCTTGTTGAATGAATATGTAAAACTTCTAGAATTTTGGTATATTCTGTTGCCGTAAGAAAGAAGTGATGGGGTTAAGTAGCTGTTGTGGTATATTGGTGAAACAAACTTCATAGGCTATTGTGTTTGGAAGGCTGGCCCAGGCTACGAGTGTTGTTTGGGACCGTGAAACACTTAGGAGGTCGGACATAGCTAGAGGAAGTAGACAATTAGAGGTGGGGTGGGCTTACGGTCACGGTCACTGCTGCTTGAGTTTGGATGTGACTAGACCAAGCTCTAACTTCAAGCACCAGCTGACAAGCTTTGATTTCCTTGGTGTATCCTCTGAAGGAAGCCAGACTGGATCTCCATCCTCCAAGTTGTTTCTTCTGGTTATTCTGACAAAGACCTCCAACTACTGCAGTGCCGGTAAGGAGACAATTAGCAAAACGAGTAACTGCTGACTGCATCAGCTGAGAAGAGTCCACAGAGTTCCACGTCCGGCTCTAGGCTGGCTTGGCAGCAACAGTGCTTCAGACATGCAAGGCACTGAGACGCCAATGGCTCCTCAGGAGACAGTTTTCCCAATTTCTCTGTTTTAGCTATTTTTGGCATAAATTTGTACAAGTTGATTCCTGTACTATTCAACCCCAAAGACTAAACCAAGATAAAAATTTAGCCATCTGAAACTTTGACTTGCTTAATTAAATATTCACATTTAGAAGCATCAACCTACTTGAAATTTTATACTTTATTTCAGAAGAACTACAAAGGTATCTAGGATGATACTTTTGCCAAGGGGCCGGGAGGAGGGTGGCAAACAAACAAGCCTTATAAACATGAAATGAATAAGTCTTCAACATGAATTAGATCTCACCGTAAACTGCCATCTACTACTGATTTTGGACATTCATGCCAAGTTAATGAATGGGAGAAATATTTGTATTTTCAAACCCAGAGTTCCTCAAGGGCACGATGATAATTGACATGCAAATACACAGCCCTCTTGACTGCATAGATTCTGGTCCCAGATGTTTGGTTTAATGTTTTACTTTGCTCTTCCACGTTTGAATAAGCATCTAGCAGATTACCTTGCACATAAATTTTATGGATGTCGTTATAATTCACCAGAATAATGTTTATACTTGTGTGGTGAATTTTATTTTCTATCCTATAAAACTTTTTCTATAAACTACTGAAAGAAAAGGAACAATTTAACAGATTTTTAGGATACATGTATATGTATAGATAGAAGCAAGTCACCTCACCTGATACCTATTTTCCAAATTGTAATAAAATAATTCATTGGGAATAAGTTTAGGGAGAAATGAATATTTCATATGCTGTGAAATGGACCTATAGAGAATTCTAATGTGATCTAATTCTGCTTTTTCCTAGACATTATATTCATTTTTGGTCATCTTTCTAGAATTCTATACACTGTGATTATTTTACTTCCCTGGTTAATATAATGCTTTGAAATATGCCGGCGCATTCAGAAAAATGAGCTAACTATACCAGTAAGGGTCTCTTTTATCTCACAAAGGTGCTCTTGGGTCCATCATCCTTCTGACCCACTATAATCTGATAGCTCTCTGCCACCGAAATTTTCTTTCCCTCATTATGCTGGAGGTGTCCTTTATTTTATCCTGTAGTGGGATCTAAGTTTCTTGAATTATCTGTATTCCTCAACCATAGAAAATTATGAAACAAAGAGAATCATGCAAGGAGCAAAAGATAATTACACTAGACTTCATATATGCTTTGTGTATAGACTATGTATATGTTTGGGTTTCCTTCCTAATAAGACTGATAATTGTTTGCGACAGTTTCTGCTGGGCTTCTGTGACTCGATGCTGAAAGTATCTTAGGTGATACATAGTTGCAGAAAGACAATTCTTTCATATTTTATTATTGAGTCACGTGGGCTAAGTAGGAAGGGTGGGCGATTTGGATAGAGAATAGTGCTTTTTACCCTGTTGATTCTCTCATTTCCATCCTGCCTATACTTGTCATTTTTAAATTGTGCATTTTATTATATGTGACATACGTGCAGTATAGCATTATCACTATGTCTAGAAGCAGTATTTGTGTTTGCCACCTTGGTTGTCACCTCTTAGTGATCAGTGTTCCGTGCGATGAAATGTTTGTGTATCTCGGTTTATCTCCATGATGACATTGCAGACAAGAATCACTGAGTATTGCGTTTGTCCGTGCAAGTCTCTCAGCAGGCATGAAGTATTATTTAGCCCTTAACTAATCATTTTACATCTTTTCTCCACTTCCTTTTTTCAGCTAAGGAACACTAATCTTAGTAAAGACGTGATGCAATTCAAACTAGTACTAGTCTTTTGAGATCTTCCATCTTGGTTTGGCCCCCTGATGTAGTACAGAACAAAGGGTGGAGAATAGAAAGCACTGGATAAATTTTCCTGGATAAATGGAAACCTAAAATGGCCATGGTCAGAAGCCAGGAAGCATCTTCTCCTTGCGCCTGTTGGCATGACTTGTACCTGGAGTGGAACAGGGGACATAGCAGGTTTTATTCTCTGAATAACTTAATAATTACACTTCGTGACTCTTATCCATTCAACATTTCTTGAAACAATATATAAACTGCTAAATCACCTTTTTATTATATCACCATGCCAGTATTTTATTTTATGAAATTATATCATTTCCCCCCTGTTGTTCATCCCACCAACCCCTCCCATATACTCCCCATTAATTGCTTTCAAATTCATGGTTTTTTTCATTAATTGTTGTTACAGAAAACAATTGCCTATATAATACATATTATATATAATACATGCATGCTAATCAAATATATAACATCTTAATGATTAATTTATATGCATGTTATTAATACAATCTATAAATGCAAAATTTATTTACAATTATTTACAAATTATTACTAATACTAATTGGTTTTGAAGTCATCTGGCAGCCATAAAAACAAACTCCACATACTTTGGATGGCAGTTGAAAAGGGAAACTCCTAAAAGACTTTAGCTATCCACACACTTCGGTCTTGAATTTATTATACAATTGTTATTCAATGTGTAGGTGTAGGGGATGCCGGACCTGTTTTGCTCTATACTTGTATTTATGAAATGTGCATTCAAAACAAATCTTACGTCTAGCCACAAACCTTCCAAACAAGGTGTTGTTTACTTAGCTTCAAAATCTTGGCTTTTGAAAGACTATACTCTTATCTGTTAATATTTCCACATGTTCTCTACAGTTTCTTCCAGTCATTTTGTCTTTAAGGTTTCTTTCTTTTCTATCAATAGTTTGGTTTTTTCCATCATTAGGTTTTTGTGTTTTTTGTTTTTGTTTTTATTTTTTATTATTATTGTCTTTCCCTTGTGAAAAGAATACCTAGTCTATGGATTGCAGACACTGATGCTCTCTGAAATTATTGAATAGCATTAAGAACTATACAGCTTACAAGTCTGATGCAGAGATTAGTGAGAACTCTGAAGGCCTGGATGCTAATATACCTGCTAAAATCATTTGCTTGCAATTAAAATAAAATAAAGCCATACTCCATAAAGATAGTCCACGAAGATAATCATTTAGGTCTGCTAGTAAAGACTTAGTTGCTAGCTACTGGGCTTTGGGAAGTGATTAGATTATGAGAGCTGCGACCTCATCAACCTATTAACATACTGATGGGTTCACATTCTAATAATACAATGAGAAGTGTCAGGAAGTGGGACTTAATTGAAGGTTTAGAGATGTGTCCATAAGAATACTATATTCTATCTCTCTCTTCCTCATCCTCCTTCTATTCCTCCTCCTCCTTTTTTTTCCCTACCCCTAATCTCTTTTCCTCCTTCCGGAATTCCCATAGGTATCTGCTTTCTTCTTTCTTGAGCTGTTTGCTTTCTGCCATGGTGTTCAATATAAATGATCATGCACAGGAACCATGAACCACAATAAATCTGACCTCTCAAGTTTATTTTTCTTAGACCTTTGGTATAATGGACAATACAAGGTGTATTCTAACTATTCACTTCAAGTATGGAAACTTTGGCTTTGGTTTTAACATGCATAGAGATGTGAAAATATGCATGTGGCTACTGAGCATCCATGTGTATCTTCACCAAGCTACCCTCACAGTCGGCAAAACAACACATAATTAAAAACATAAAATTTAAAATAGCCCTAGGTAAAACATTTATATATTCTTTTCTTGCTAGTTTTACCCTTGTGATGGTTACTATTGATTGTCAATTTGTCAAGAATCTAGTATCACTTAGGAGACAAGCCTCCAGGCACACCTATGACAGAAAATAGTTGAGGGTATTTTCTGGGCATAATTGTGAGAGATTATCTTGATCATATTTATTCTTTTGGGAATATCCACTCTAAGGAGGAGCAACATGATTTCAAGGGTTTAGGCAACAGATTGAATGTAAAGGTGGAAACTAACTAAGCAGAAACGTTCATCATTTCTGCTTCTTGATTGCAGATGCAATGTGAACAGCTGTCTCAAGCTTTTGTCAGCAGCATTTCCCACTAAGATGCACTGTGCCCTTAAACTGTGAGCCAAGACAAGGCCTTTCTCCCTGGATCTGCTCTTTCAGGGTATTTGATCACAGTAACAAGAATATATTTGAAACAACACTTTCTGTTTGTTTGGTTGATACTAGCTAAAATCCATAAATATGCATTAAGTCAAATTTTACTCTCAGTAGACAAAATAAGTTAAAACCTCTCTGAGTGAGGACCTGAGAAAATGGCTCATTGCATAAAAGGTTTAATGGGTAAGCAAGTTTAAGGACTTGAGTGCACATCCATAGCACCCAAATAAATGCCAGGGGCCTCAGTGTCTCACCTGTATCCCCAGCACTGATGGGCACAGAGGGATGTCTATAGCAAGCTGGATAGCTAGACTAGCTGAGTGGACAAGCTCTGTGTTTAAAAAGATCCTGCTTCAATATGTAAAGTGGGGAGAAATCAAGGAAGATACCAATATCAACATCTTACTATCAAATCTCCCCATCCACATGTGTCCACACCCACGTGAATGCACGCGTGCACAATCACAGATACTACACACATTTGAGGCAATAAGTGAATCAGTGGTCAAGTAAATAAATAAACTTCTCTATGTTAGGTGCAGCGGCTTGCGCAGAACACCAATTGCTCGTGAAAATGAAAAATAGAAAGCATACATGTTTTCACCCTTAGACACCAGCCTCATTCCTTAGCGTGTGATGACTTGGTGTCTGTGTGAGGAGGCACACTTTGACGCTTGCAGAACACATGGGAACTCCACTGCCACGGCTGGTACCCAGCTCCCGTGTCCATTCTGTCTTTCTATTGAACCACACCTGAATGGTACCAACCAAAATGACAAAATCTACACCACCCTGGAAATAAAGGCTAGCTGTAATGATTCTCTTGCTTAGTGCTCTCTCTGGCCCAACGAACTTACATTTGTGCAGGGAGAATGGCAAAAAGCATGCACTTCCCATGCATGTACTGCAGCTGTAGATGCACTACCTCTGTGCCTGTGCTGCTGTGCAGAAAGTCGATGGCGGCCTCCTTCTGTCACGCATGCTTCTACAATAATGAGCAGTTACAAAACCTTGAGGAAATGGACAGTGTCTGGACATGCAAACAGAAACCAGAATTCTAGTTGGAATGCCTCTACCTGGATAACTCTGTTGTTCCCTTTGCCTTCTTCCCATTGGAGTCCCTATGGTTCCATAAGTTCTAAAATAAGTAAATCTGTAGTTCTAAATAATATTTTTAAAGACTATGTTTTAGATTGAATTTCTAAGGGGGGGGGCTCAGCTTGGTCTAATTATTGGTTGTGTGGTGCTTTCTTGCCTGACAGACTTACAAAACGCTATTGATAGTGTTCCCAATCTGTCAGATGTTGAAAAGTATTTCCTTCATTCTCTCTCTTTGTCTGTATGTTGAATGACTCTATACAGAGAAGACCAGTCATGATCAAGATTTCTTGGGCCTTCTTGATCCAGATGTCTAGATAATAAACACACACACACACACACACACACACACACACACATCTTGACCATTAACCATGTTTTTGGCAGTTGTGAGAAACACTGCTTGTGTTTAATATACCATGGAGTACTGCTTTTAGATTTTTATGATCTACTTATATGTTCATTATAATATCTGACAGGAGCCTCCAAAATACAGTTTTAGTAAGAAGTGTAGTTCATGACTATATTCTGTGTGTGTGCCTACAAAATTCTCATTGCCTTCTCACTTGGTCACAAGGTAAAATTTGAATGACCTAAGTATATATGTTCAATACAATATCTTATTTGGGTTACATGCTCTAAACCTATCTATACTTGCTTAACTTTTAAGTTTACTTTTCCTCTGACATACGGTCATTTATCCTGTCCCTGCTTTCCCGGGATGGCAGGAATTAAAGTAGAAAACCCCTTCTCTTTGGTCCTCTTCTCTGATCAAAGCCTGTCCTACAAACACACATTTCATAAATGACACCATTATGGGGATTTGGAGAGTTTTGTATTATTTTAATGGTGAAGCAAAAATCCCTTTACCGGTAAAATGGAACAAAACCCAGACTTCTATCCAAATAATGTCATCCTAGAATCTGAACTATCAATTTCTCTCTCAATCAGTAAATAGATATATTGTATATTGACTCTGTACCTAGCCAGTCTTTTTAGACTTGTTACTTGATAACTAGCCAAAATACAGACTTGATTACACTCTTAAATTATCTTCCCACCTTGATTGAAATGCTACAGAATAGAGACTTACTTACATTAAAACAGATAACTCGGTGAAGGTCCATATTTATGCCGTGGTGTTAATAAAATTGAAATTACAACTTTATATTCTAATAATGCTCTGAAGTGTAAACATGAAAAAGAGTTCAGAAAAAGAACAGGATGATTAATTTGAACTTTTCATTTTAAAGGACAGAAAATGCTGATTGAGCTACAATGTAGTACCCACCCTATGATTTTCATTCGTTTACTAAATTAACTATTCTTTATGAATATATATATTTCACTATTCAACAAAAATACAAGATACAGGTAGAAATAAGAAGACAATTTGTATTAATGCCATCCTGGGCCAGCAGATTATCAAAAGGTGTGACGTACAGCATTCTGAACTGGGCAGGGGGTAATTTTCTGTTCTTCAGATGACTGCTTTCAGGGCAACCCCATCTTCCTTGATGGGGACACTTTAGCCAGAGCAAGCAAAGCCAGTGCAGTTTAAAGAAAAAAAAACAGTCCTGTGTCTTTTATTCCCAAATACTATGTTTATAGTTCTTGTGAAACTAACTGACTATTTGTTTGACAATATCCGTGACCTAGAATAATGTCTGTGCACCACAGCACTGGTTTCCAGTTCACCATCTTGTAAATTATAAGGAAGTTTCACCTACTCAAGTGAATAATAGGACTCAACATCAATAAACACCAAAAATGATGAAGATATTGATTTTAATTAAATTAATGCCTCAATGATTATTTACTGGCTCTTATTCTTTCAATGCTTATTTAAACCGAGCAATTAAAAAAAACAATATGAAACAATTTCTTAGTAGAAGATTTGGGTGAAACAATAGTTTTTGCATAGTTAAAGCATGGAGATCCCCTGTTTAGAGACAACCACTATAAAGGTATGCTGTGTGCATCTGATTCTTTGTTCTTTTATAGCCAATTGTTTACTGTGAAACACCCTAAACAGATGGTATCTTGAACTCTGGGACACAAGAGGCAACAGAAGAATTTCTTGAGCACTAGGCAGTACTGTGCTATATGCTAACATAACTATTCCCCACAAAATAAACAATGCATATATGATTTCTAATACAAATAATTCCAGAAAATATTGATAATAACTATTGTCTATTAATGAAATATGCAGCTTGAATGAAAAATACATTAACAAAATATTAATCACTAATGCAACAAGATTATGTGTCAATTTGTGCTTCTACCATTGGTTGTAATCATAATATATGAGGTTATAGGGAAATATGATCTTTACGAAGGTAATTAAATTAAATGAAGTCATTAAGATGGGCATTATTTGAATATGCCTGTAGCATATTTGAGAATGGAAAATATGAAGGCAAACATGAAGAGAGAGCTAGAGACAGTGGTACAGAGAAAATCAAATATACAGAGAGAGAGAGAGAGAGAGAGAGAGAGAGAGAGAGAGAGAGAGAGACACGCTACATGAGGATAAAAGCAGAGTTGGGATGATGCTTTCGCAGGTCAGAAAATTCAAAGATTCTTTTTTTTTTTTTCCAGAATAACACTTTCTAATGTGGTATCAGAAGAACATGGGACAGCTGTTCCACACAACCATCAAAAGATCAAATCTTGCCAGCGCCGTGACTCCTGTTTCCCAGCACACTGTGACTCTGTAAATCAACTTGAAGATCTGGCACCCCCATGTGGGTTTTGCCCAACAAATAGCTTCTGTCTACTTGATATATAACTGATTCTTAATATGAGTGATAATAATAACAGTACTTGTCTTTGAGTAATTACTACACCCCAAGCTCCGTTTTGATTAGTTCTGACCTTATGTTACAACCTCATGGAATGAATGGACAATGGACGATTTTTCATGCGGATAGAATAATTGTATTATTTTATTAAGTACCAACAAGAAAAGTTAAGTATATTTTGTTTTTACTCAGGGATTACATAAATTAATGCATTTATAATTATATTAGCATAGAAATTATTATCTTTAAGAGGTTACTTTTCTAAAAGCATCAGGACTTTATTTTTAGGATAGATAGCATAAGATAAGGACTGTGTTCCACATACTGGGGATAGGGCAATACCTTCACTAAACATCAATGCTCTTACTTTTCCCCTCTGCAATTCAGAAAATTCACCCTGGATTTTCTTAATTCCTGATTAGGTGGGTAACATATCAATGTGGTTTATAAGAAACCTGACCTGGAAAAGCTAAACACACCCAGGAGAAAGGACAAACACCGGATCTTGACCTACATGTACCAAATGGAGGCAGATCGAGTTGTTCCCATTAAGGAACATAAAGGTGTGACTTTATTTGATCCATGACAGGAAGCACACAGCTCTCTTCTTGACCAAAGTATGTATTGTGGCTAGACACTTACTACACATCTTCCTCTACCTGGTCGCATAAGAAAATTGCAGACCATGTGCTCCTTTGAAGTTGGATTGAGAAGACGTAACGAGAAAATAACCTCCCAGACCCAACTCATCACAATACCAAAAAATCTTCTGTCCTTGCATTCTCTTCTGTGTCAATTATATACATCTGTCTCCTTCATTTTAGAAAGAAGTATTTATTACAGGGATGGGTCCTTTGGGGTGGGATACCTTTGAGCCTCAATGACAAGGAGTTAGTAGGTGGAGGAAGGGAGGGCAATGAGCTGGTCTTGACAGATGAAAGCGTTTTTTGGACCCTGAGTCACAAGTTGAGAGATAGCTTTCAGAAAGCCTTCTGGTGTTTCTCATGAGTAAACGGTACACAGATTCTGAAGTATGTTTGTCACTGCGTTATATAGCCAAGTCTACTCCGCCTGAAGTACAGCCCACGCCACATCAGTTTCTATTGCCCATGTCCAAAACAGCTTGCAGTCAGGGTGAAAGTATAGGGCGGTTTAGTATGAAACATAACATTGATTTGAAACGCACCAACACCAAACTTTCCCAGAGTATTAATAGGCTCAGCATGTAGCTTCTCTACATACCAGAGATAACTTTCCTGAAAAGATCAGACAGGAAAGGCTGTAACGTCTATGGTAAGCACACTAGTGGATTTTAACGGATCTTTTATCCTATAAACAGAGGAATTTGAGATCGTACACTTAGATCTCTCTGACACGGCTGTGTATCCGACTTCTCGGTTTCCACGAGCTTTCTTCTTTCCCAGGATCAGTCTTATCAGATGATCAGTTGTCTGTTTTTCTTCCTAGATTCTGAATGGGATTGGTGTACAGACATCAAAACGACAAAATCACTGAAGGAAATGTACCCTTTTCTTTGTTTCTGGTTTGACGTTGTTGTGTTTTATTTTTTTCCTACTTTTTTCTATAACACACGAGAGGTAAACAGCAGAGTTAAAAATATGACAAAGCTAAAGCTTGGGGTGAGGGTGGCAAATTGTTCACTCCTATTCGTATCCACACTACCCGCTAGCTATAGATTGGAGGCACCATTTGCTCATTATTTTCCCTGTGATGTCCTTTTTTGTTTTTCCAGATTGATGGTTTTTCTAGATTGACACTGTTTATGTATGATGTTCTTTCTCAAATGCATCACCTTTTCTCTTCTGTCGTGATGTTCTGTATTAAAAATACACTCTTTCTGTTTATGTATTAAATGTACTGTGTGCATGTATTAAAGGTATAATCTCTATTCTGAGATTACAAAAACATAACAATTGTTTATGTAGCCAATTTTAGTATACATTTTATAAATGAAATTTTTTCTCTCTAGCTAGACTTAACTTTCATATGAACAATAATGTAGAATTATAATTTGATTTTTCCCCAAAAAAGGCTGAGTGGTATTTCTGGCAGTATATTTAGTTTTGTCTATTCCCCTGTTATTTCTAGTTAAATTTCCAATTTCCATTTTTACTTATTATTCCTTTTGCTCTTTTTTTCCATTTATTTATTTATTTTGGTTTATTGAGACAAGGTTTTTCTGTGTAACAGCCCTACCTGTCCTGGAACTAGCACTTCTAAACCAGGCAGGCCTCGAACTCACAGAGATCCGCCTGACTCTGCCTCCCAAGTGCTGGGACTAAAGGCATGCATCCTCAACACCTGACTGAATCTCTATTTTTTATGTCTATTAAAGAATATGTTGTAATGTATATTTCATTTTTTTAACGGAATCAATCCTTCTCTTTTTGGCTACTGGCATCTCGTCTCCCTTACATGTTACTGTCTGTGTCCCGTGTTCTGTCCTTAGCCGTTCTCTTCTGGTTTTTATAATTCCTAGAAGATCTCTTCTGCTTCCATCATTTCAAACAAGGCCCACCTGGACAGGATTTTTAATCCATTTCTCCTGCTGGCCTCTTTCTGAGGCTTCCATTTCTTTATCTCTCACACGTTTGACATAATTTACATCTGGTGCTCATCTTACATACATGTGAGCAACAGAAACTCATATTCCTGTTAGAGCCTCCCCATGCCAAATTCCTCTTTCCTTTCTTATTTAGACCATCAGCCATACTGTCCACCTCACTGCTAAATGCTCTGCAATTCCAACTCATAAATAGTAAATTCCAACTCATAAATAGTAGTTTGCTTTTCCATAATTCCATGTTGAGTCCACCTAAGAAGAATTTCTCAAATGCACACGCTACTGGCTTCTCATAATTCAGGACTCTTGTCTACTGTAGACATGGACACCAAAGTTTGTGGGTTAGCATCTCCTATCTAACACACCCAATCCTTCATGTGATTCTACCAAGCTTAATTTAAACTGGAGGTCTGATTATACCCCCAACTGCTCCTAAAGCACTATGTCTGACTACACTGCCGCATCCCCTATGTGGACACCGTCACCCAAGTCCTAGGCCTTATCTTCCTGGTCTTCTCATACGCTATGAACCTGGTTGTGTGACTCATCGGATGGCTTCCCGCATGCTGAACGTGCTTGCCTGTCGCTCTTTCAAATCTTTGCTTCCTTTCTTAATCCACTTCATGTAACTGAGCATACATTTTATAACTCGCCCAATTACATATCTTTCTAGCGGTCTCTCATTTTCTCTCCATGAAACATTCTGTTCATCAGTTTTTTTTTTCTTGTTCATGGATGTATCCACACAACCTATCAAAGAACACAACATACAAGTTCTAAAATAGTAGAAACTCTCCAGTAATGCTTTTTCTTTTCAAATGTAACAGAATCCGTTTAATTTGACATATCTAAATCAATATTTTCAACAGATTACTCTGTGTGTGTGTGTGTGTGTGTGTGTGAGAGAGAGAGAGAGAGAGAGAGAGAGAGAGAGAGAGAGAGAGAGAGAGAGAGAGAGAGGGAGGATGGGATGGGATGGGATACACAATGTATGTATCTATCTCTCTCTGTCTGTGTGTAGGCCAGAGGTGAACTTTGAGTGTTTCCTATGATCACTCTCTACTCACTCACTCATTCAGTAATTAATGAATCAATTGCTTAATTAATTAATTAATTTGTTTGTTTGTTTGTTTTCTATAGAAGGTCTCTTACTGAAGCTGGAACTTGCACTGTGGGCTAGACTAGCTGGCCAGTGAACGCCAGGAATCCTGTGTCACGTCCACCCTTGACCAGCAAGAAAAAACGCAACACCCAGAGCTCTTCTTGCAGCAGTTTTCAGGACTTTATTCACAACAATCTATCTCCTTCTCTTTCTCTTTCTCTCTCTCTCTCCTCTCTTTCCCTCTCTCTCCTCGGGCAAACTTCTCCCAGCCCTTAAGTAGGCATGGGCTGCCAACCCCGAACTGCCAGGTGGGCACTGCCCATAGATTCACGCATATGCAGGCAGCTGATAATCATTGCGTGATCATAGCATAGGTCAGGCCTTAGCCATCTCAGGAGTTAATTATACATCTCCATCAGGTGTGACACCACGCAGCTCACTGCAATCCTGTTGCTCCTGTTCCATCTGCATTAAGGTGACAGCGGTGTGCTAACACACCTGCCTGGCTTTTATGTAGATTCTGGATATTGGTATTGAAGTTTTTGTGCTTAGACACAAGCACTTACCCATCAAGACGTCTCCTCAGCACCCCTGCTTCCAGCTCTCCCACAACGTGAGATGAGAGGCTCAGTTTCTTCTCTGTATCTTTCTGCTACAAAAAAAGTGATGGTCAGACGAATGCCCCAAAGACAAGGATAAATACTTTAAAGAACTGACCTGGCTGTATACTGCCTGGGGAACTAGCCGGGGGTTGTCTATCATCTCTATCATTAGCAGTCGCATTATTAGCAGTCTGAGTTATAAAACTAATTATGATTGTGTCATCCTATCTATGCAGAGTTAACTAATTGTCACCTTTTCAGTGATGTCATCCAGCCCAAACAGTTCAGACTGGAAACCTCTGCCTACGCCGTTCCCACATTCTGCTGCATCCTTTTCTTTATTTAAAAAATGAACATCGTGTTGTAGTATAGTGTGTTTTTAGCTGTTTGATTACTCTCACTACTTTCTCTGTTTACTTAGCATAGCATACCATTTCCCTACTCATTTCCAGCCTATCTGTGCCCATATATTTAAGGTGATCTGTCCCTCACTGATAGCCTGCAGAGAAGGTGTGTTTTACTTTACCATAAAATTGTCATTTCTTCGTGAAGAACTTACTGCATTAAAATTTACTATAATTATTAATTGCAATGTGGTTGGATTTAGAGCGATTGTTTCACTGTATGTCTCTTTGTTTTATTGTTACTCTCTTTTGTCTCCTTTTATATTTTTAGAATATGTTTGAGAATTCTATTTTGATTCATGCATTGGTGTTTGCAATGACTATTGTTGATTGACAACTTGACAGACCCTAAAATCACTTGAGAGATTGCCTCTGTGCATGCCCATGGGGAGTTATCTCGATTTTCCTAATTGACGTGGGAAGACCCACGTGCTGTGGATGGCATCATTCCCTAACTGGGAACCTGCACTGTATGAATGGAGAGAGACAATTGAGCATATTCATGTGCTCGTTGCTCTAGAGAGATGATATGCACAGCTGCTTCTAGCCACCATGATGCACCTTGAACTGTGAGCCAAGTACACCCTTCTCCATCAAAGTTGCTTTGCTCAGAGCATTTTCTCACTGCACCAGGAGAAGAAACTAAGATTGCTTTACTTCAGGTTTTGCATTTGTAAGGTATTCGTGTTGACTATAGATCATTGATAGTGATCCATTCAGAATCTCTCTAGAGATCTTTCCATATACATTTAGAGTCCATATACTATTCAGAAACCTTGGATTTGCATAGGCCCATTAAATAGTCACCTCATTCATTTAAAATTTAATATCTGTGGTGGTTTGAAGAAGAATGTTTTCAAAAGGCTCATGTGTTTGAATGCTTAGTCATCAGGGAGTAGCAATATTTGGGAGGGATTAGGAGGTGTGGCCTTGTTAGAGAAAGTGTGTTACTGGGAGTGGGCTTTGGGGTTTCAGAAGCCCAGGCCAGCTCCAGTGGCCCTCTCTCTCCCTGCTGACTATAAATCTAGATGTATAAGTGAAATACTCAGCTACTTCTCCAGTACTGTATCTGCTTGTACAACACCACACTCCCCACCATGATGAAAATAAAATCAACTTCTGACACTGTAAGCAAGCCCTAATTAAATGCTTATATTTTTGTTTGTTATATTTATTGCATGGTCATGGCATCTTTTCACAGCAATAGAAATACTGACCAAGACAATATCACTATGATAAAAGTGCTGTATTTAAAAGAAAGGCATATATAATAACCCCTGGTGTTCTATACTTGGTGATGAGCACTATGGTACATTTCCACACAAATTAAATGGAAAATAAATGTATCATGAATTTCCAGATATTTCTCATTCTGTGGCTCTTCATTCCTGTCCCACATCAAGTTTTCTTTTTAGGTGGTCTGTTTAGACTGAAAAACATCCTCAAGCCTTTCTTATAGTGCTGATGGACCAGATATAATTTTTTGTGACTCTCTTTTACTTAAAACAGTTTTTATTTCTTTTTTTAGGGGAAAAAATCTGTATTTACTGATTAAAAGAGTCTAGATCAACCATTTTCTATGTAATTAACATTTTAATGTGATGGTCTTCAGATCTATTGCATATTTAAGGAAGAGTCAAAATTACTTAAATCGATTTTTTTGTTGATGTAGTGTGTCAATTACTCCTGCTATTTACAAAATATTTTCTTTATTTTTTTAAAAACAAAGATCAACAAAAAGAATTAACAAAATACACGATAAAGGCAAGAAGCAGAGCCACACATAGAGTTGACAGGCAATAATCAAAATTCACAAACCTCAGTGTTTGAATGTGTGCCTTTATTATACCCAGTGTGGTGGAGTTTCCATATTCATTTAAAGATGAGGAGCAATCTTATGTATTTTTGTGTTATCAATATGCATAAATTTGCATGGAAGCGAACCAATTCTAAAGAGTAGTGTAAATGGCTAGACTAAAGATACCACAACACTGATTCACAATGTGAGGTGATGTGTCATGGGCTGGTGTTGGGTGAACGGTCATTATATTAATCTTGTTTTTTGGATATGACTGAAATACATCATTTGGTTTATAATGTCAGCAAGCTCTAGCATTTCTTTGTTAGTTTTTGTCTGGCTGACCTGTCTCTTGGTGAAAGTAGGATATTTCTTCTACTCTCAGTGGGTGATGATCAATATGTGATTTAATCTATAGAATGGTTTCTTGTACAAACTTGGGAGCCTTTTTGGTGCATGTATGTTAAAAATGAAATATCTTCTTGGTCAATTTTTCTTTGAATGATTTTTATAGTGTCTTTCCCTATCTGTTCTGATTTTTTTTTTTGAAGTCTGTTTTCTCAGATAAAACATCTACACCAGCTTGTTGCTCAGGTCCATTGGTGTTGCTTGTTCTTGCCTGTGTCACTTGTGCTTAATTTTCTGAGAGCCTCATTCTAGATTTGTTGCGATAAACATATTATCCGTCATAAAGAGAGGAACAACAGCAACAGCAAATGTCTCTGCTGGCCTCAGATGTGTCTGGAACTAATGTAACAGGACACTTCTCTCTGAATCTGAGTACTGACTGGAACGATGCAAGATTAGAAATCATCACTTATTCTTATGGATGTCACCCCTGATTTCACCCATTTCTTCTGCGTTCTAGCTCACTATGGCTACCGTATCACCAATCCTGATGTGGATATGAACTGTTGTACAGTTCCTCAGGGTTTCCTTTGATTTTTATTTAGCTAACCCATGTCCTTTTGATCATTGTCCTTATTTTGTTCAGTTGGTCTAAGTGCAATTGTTGCTTCTAAGTAAAAAAAATGGTCATATTATACAGATTGTAATGTCTACCTCAAAAGTATATATTTCCCATTACTCACTGGCTCTAATGAGATAATCTAATATGGATAAGCTTTGGAGTAGACCCTTTCACAGTTGAAGCCATATAGAAAACTGTCTTTGATGGTCACCCTGATTATAATCTCACAAAGAACCCCTTAAGGTTGTTCATGGAGTCTTGCTCAACAAAAGATATAATAATCTAATGGATGTTGACATGAGCTGTTAGTTGATGCCAACAATACAAATTCCAAGTAGGTATATGACGTAGTGACTGCAGGTTGTAATACAGCATCCTTCCAGACAGAACATAGTATATAACATTCTGTGGTCCTGGAGGAAATCCACCACCTGGCTTGGAGCTAGTGTCCTTGTACTTCAAAGGCCCAAACGGAGGAGGAGAGCTAAGAGCCAGTGAAGGCAAATAATGGATAATATTGACCCAGAGAAATGAAAAATTTGATTTAGATACTTAGGTTGAGAAGTAACAGCCAGTGACTCCAAGTCCTTTAAAGACAATGGTACAAAGCAAGGCAATTATCTATATATTGTAAGGGGCAGGTGATACCTAGGATCATCTAAAACCCAGAAACAAGCACAATTGACAATAAAGAAAGGTCACCTAACTGAGAAGGCCAGCAGTCATGGTAATATAACCAGGAAGGATAGCCAATAACCATTGGGACAGAAAATAATAAGAACATGCTGAGTCTAGCAACTATAAAATAATTTCCCAATGTTTCTCTCTCAGATAAATTGGAGGGCTGTATGATCACTTTTGACTTACAAATTAATATCATTGAGATTAAAATAAAGATTAGCAAAGAACTCAAAAGGAAAAAGAGCAAATTGTCTTGGCATAATATTTGATATGAAACACATGAATGTCCTGTACAGAAATCCAAGAAAAATAGAAAAACTAAAGATAGCAAGTTATCTACAAATCAATGAATCCCATTGCCATTAGACTTCTCTTCTGCCATATTTGAAGCTAAACAAGAGTGATATGGAATTTGTAAGTAATGTAGGAAAGTATGGAACCAGCCAAGATACCAGTTGCCTGTGAAGCTGAGGGATATTTGTGAAAATTCAGAGTTGCAGAATAATTATCAAGATTATTAATCATCAGTAATCATCAGAAGAACACCAGGTAAGGAAAAAGAATATCAAAAGCCCCACGTTCAAAAACCAAAATCTTGTAATGTAAGATGTTGATAAGAAGTAATGATTAACAAACTTAGCTTACTATAAATAGTTGTTAAATATCTGTATATTTGTAGCATTAATTAATAGACTTAAGCTGAAATGGAATATTTGATCCTAAAGATATAAACCTTACATTCTCTGAAATAAAGATTTGAGGTAGTTGAACCTATATTATCTATCAACCTCCTTTGTTTTTTTCTTTCTTTGTTTTCTAGTGTACTGATTTCTCCTCTAATTTCACCTGGTTGTGATTTGATTTCATTTTGTTTGAGGTTAGCATTGCTACACTTATACTTGGTCTGTCACCAGAGTTATCTACAAACTCAGAGAAGTCCTGCTGTTTGAGCCTCCAAAAGTGTCTGATCAACCTCTGGAAGAGACAAGAAAGCTGCAAAACTAACAAGAAAAGGAAGGATATTATAAAATGCTGAGTAAACATGCTGGAACACAGCTGAGGCATGAATTCTAGGCAATGGGTGATCTCACATGGTATACGATGGGGTTGGAGAAACAACAGGAGAACAACTTAAGAATTAGGTTGACTAATTGTTTCGGAAACAAAAGATGGGTAGAGAGTACAAAGCAGCAGTTGATAATGCAAATTCAGACACAGAGAGGAAAGCTAACTTAAGAAGGAATTGCTGAGATGAACATACAGAGGAAGGAGGAGCTGGGGAAAAGGCAGAGAATGGAGCCAGGCTGAGCATTACATACCATGGAAGGTAAGTAGCTATCAGAGAGACAACAGAGGAGCACACAGGCTTCAAAGGTGATTCTCCAGAGACCAAATACTACATGCTGTAACTCCAACCAAACTCAGTGAAGTACTTGAAATGTCATTTTGTCGCTACCAAAATGATCCCTAGAATATACCAGTCTTCCTTACTTGGGCAACCTGTCATAAATAACATGTCTGAGCTAATGCATCATTTGTCGTGGGTGTTCATATTTGCACTGTAGGGCTTGGGAGAGTGGATCCACAGCAACTCTTATATTCAATCCCTTGTACGTTTGTCTAATTTATTTTGGAGAACAGTGCAAGCATTGTGAAAGACATCTGTTAAGAGACAGCAGCATTGGGCTTCATTTTGTGTTTTTCCAGTAAGGAAGTATGTAATAGCAATAAAAGGAAATGGTGATATTTGGAAACATTGTGTTAAATACACTGAATTTTTTTTATGCCTTTGCATTTTCAAACTGCAGCATATAGGGGCACTAACCAGCTCTTAAAATCTTTAATAGATAATTGTCTCCAGACATGTGGGACCAGTAACACACCCTGAAACCATATACAACTGATTCCAGATATAAAAATGAACAAAATCATTATTAGGACCATGGTCCTATTAACAAAAATAGGGCAGTAATTTAGCAACTGTCCTTTGTTCCAACTCGGATTCTCTAGTTGGTTTTATGCTACTCGGGCTGATACTCTACAAATGACACTACCATCTACCTCCCTGAGAAAACCAATCACTGATGGACCACCAGAAGGAAGTTGAAAAAAAAAGAAAAGTCAAGGAAGAATTTGCTCAGTTCTCTTGCTCGCTCTCCTTTCAGCCACTATCTACCAAAATTTCTTCTCCTTGTTTACAAAAATCATTTGCTACAATTTTCTGCTTCTGTGATTATCAGAATAATAGTCTGCTACACTGATCTGGCATTCTAGGTTACACCCCCAAAGCAGAGTCACGTCCACTCTCTTGGATGTCTGGGCCCTGGCTCTGCTCAGAGAGCCAAGATCACTCCTTAAGTCGTCTGGATTCTGGTGGTCCCAGCCGCCCTTGCTGCACGAGCAGGCTTAGCGCTGGCAGCTGTTTTCACAGATTCTCTTGTGGCACTCGGGTGTTTTCATTTTATTTTGCCATCTCTTCACAGCTAAATGGTACCTAGCCTCCAATTTCTCATATAAATTATTTCTGATAAATTAACTAACTAGTTTCTACTCATGAGCAAATGTTGACTCATTTCAGATATGCCCAGTGTTTTCCGCAGTGAATTTTGTAGGAAACTTCAAAACCAACCTTTTTCTGTGGCGGGGGTGGGGGGGGGGTACCTTGCAGTTGTCAAAAATCAGTCCCTTGCTGTCACCCAGCTGTCCCAGCTTCAGTTCCACTCCTGGGAACCATCCAACCTCTCCTCATCCGCTCCACCCACGTAAGGCTTTCAAAACCACTACAGCACGACTCTCTCACGCTTGTGAAGCCACATGAGAGGCTTGTCTGTCTTTCCCCCAGAAAGGTTTTTAACCCCTTCCCCCACAAGTTAACCCTAAGAATGCTAATAAAAATAAATAAATTAATCACCTTGTCCAACAACTGCAAGAGAATGTTATAGTCTCCCATGAAGAGGAGCATGGTAAGTGCTTTCCGATTTGTGTGTTTTCCCCTTCTTCTTGTAAATATGGCTATTTGGAAAGAACAACCTCGCTACACCTGCCACAACAGCATCCTTTGGAGCCAACCAATGAGAAGTCACATCAGCAGTAAGAGTTTAATCTCCATCTCTTCACCTTTCTGCTCCCCGTAAAATATTGTTACTAAACAAATGTTTGACCTACAGTCAAGGCTTCAGTTCACCTGAATGGGAAATGGGAACTATTTCAGATTGGATATCCAAAGTCTGATATTCTGCTAGAGATCATCTTCCTCAGTGGTAGGGGCACCTTGGAGAGATATCACCCCATACTGAACCTCCAGTTTTTATATTGTATTTACACAGACATTTTTCGTCTTAGTTCTTTACTTATTCATTTGATATGACTTTAAAGATCTTGTCTGAATTCTCCTACTGTGAAGCAAGAAAAAGATCTTCTATAGTATAAATTCGAGACTGTTCTTGTCTTGATAGACATAGAGAACAAGCCATCACATTTTTTTTTTACTTAATCCCTTGACTTTGAATAATAATTCCTTGATTGTTTTTAGTCTAGAGCTATTGTGAAGCACAATAGGGCTGAGGAGGCAGATTTGGAATGGTAAGATAAAGATCTCAGTAAGACTTTTTCCCCCATTACAACAACAAGAACCGATAAAACAATGTGTGTATGTGAATTTCTCCTCAAATTCTCTAAAATTGTCACAAAGACACATATAAGAGATAGAAAAATATTCATTCCATAAATTTTAGTATAATAAAATCTTAGAAGATTGAGAACATTTGGTATGCATACATAGCAGTACCAACTGCCAACCTCCAGCTCAATGAAAGAAAATGTCTAGTCTTGGCAGTTGTTGCCCACACCCAAGATTCCCTGTGTCCTTCATAGTCCAGCCTAAAAAGGTAAGGGATAAGATGCTGGTACCCATCACTTCTCTCCCACAGGTAGGTGTTCTCCTCCAGGGGAGAGAAACTATGTCCATGGCATGTATAGAAGTTTCACTTACATGTACTGGAAAAGATATACTTAAAAGGAGCCAAAAATTTCTCTGCAAACTTAGTTTGGGGTCAGAAGAGGAGACTGGAGAAAGTCGGTGGACAGTGTCCTTGCCCAGCAGAGTAGAGGTGCTATCTTAAGAGGACTGGGCACTAACCTTTCTCAGGCATTGGAATAGAAGATAGAAAATTTTTAGGAGATTCCCAGAAAAACTGATTTTATCTGAAATGAAAGTAGAAGATTTGAAGTGTAAAGATTGTTTTCAAAGCAATCAATGTCTCGTGGTAATAAATTAAGAAACTGATATGACTATGCAACCAAAAGCAACTATAGACAAGGTAAAGGTTTAATAAAGAGAAACCGAGTCAGCCAGACATACTTCTGGGGCCAGGACAGATAGAAAGATTAGCTTTAAACACTACCTCTACCAAGGGCCCCGAATTTAATTGGATTAGTTTATGAAGCAATTTGTTTCCTCAGGCATTGTCAAAACAAAAGAGCAATGAACTAGTAATTAGTGGAGTCAAATTTGGTTTGATAATAATAGATACACACTAGCTAGAAGCTCAAAAGTAAGAACGGAGCAAAAGAGGGACAGATAAAAACCTTTGTCAGTACAAGGAACTGTGCATTTGCCCAAGGCCAAATTCTCCGAAGAACATCAGAAAGAGTGGAAAAGTAGACATCATTGATGTGGTGCAGACAAGTAATTAAACAAACTAAATACCAATAGCCCAGGGCAGGAGAAATGATCTAAAATGCCCAGTGTCTATAAGATAAACAGAGAGACAAGAAAGTGAGACCCAGACATGAGAGCTGAAGTAGACAATAGAGATTGCTTATAGAAAGGCTCAGATGTCACAATCAAAGATAAAGACTCCAAGGCAACTGTTCCTCACACATTTCATAACCTAAGGGAAACAATGTTTAGCAGGTAAATGAAGGCATGATAGCTCTGTCCCATCCAATGAAGACTCTTAGTAGAGAGCGAAGTTATTAGAAAGAGCCATGTCACTATCTTAGCATGGAAAGCCCAATAATCAAATAATTTCCTAAAGATGCTCATCGGCAATGGGAATTCACAAAAGAAAGAATCAACATACTTGAAGTTAGCACAAGAGAAATCACACAATCCAACGGAAAAAAAGGAAGAGAAACGAATCAGGCTTCAGGAAATATGAAAGTTTGTTGAACTCTCCAACATATCATTACAGGTTGATGAAATGCAGGAGGGTAGAGGGAAAGCAGCGAGTGGCAAGACAACCATCAAAAGACTTCCAAAATACTCAAGGGACTCAGCTAACATCTAGTATCACAAATGTCAGAATGTCACAGATATATAGGGACTGTCAAATGTCAAAGACACAGAAAATCTGGAAGGCCAGGAGAATGTCTCTCTAGTGTACAAGAGAGTGTATATAAGATTAATGGCCAAGTTTCGACCAAAAGTTTGTGGAATTTGGAAGGAAGGTAGTGGTATGCTCAAGATTTGTAAAACTGTACGTTAAATCATGAGTCACCTATACTGAAAAATCTTTCAAAGATCAAAAGTAAAATCAATAACAAATAAAAAAACTGGTAGAATTTTGGGTATAAATATGCTTACCAAGAAGATATTATTCAGGTGGGGAATGAGTGTTAGTACATGCATGTGAATGCATACAGACACATGTACACATACACCATGCACAGATGAACATCTATCAAGTTAGTTGCACAGTTATCCCCAAACAGAACATGCTTCATTTCCATAATAACTTTTCTCAAATGGATTAAAAATTAATTTTATAACATAAGGTGGGTATAATTGGGCTATTGTTCCTGTAACATATTGAAATGTAATGTAGATGACAACAGGCCAAACAAATCAAATGAGAATAAAATTGTATTAAAATGAAAAAAAATTATTAGACAATAACTCAAATCCAGGAACAAACAAAGATGATCAGAAGTTCCATCTAGAAGGCAAATAAAGGAAACTATAAATGAAACTTGTGCTTCTTTATAATCTCAACTTTATAAAAAGATGGAAAATATCGTGAAACAATAATGAGCACCACGCATCTTGATGTGTAGCACATATAGATATAATCCACACAACAATGCCAGTTCAAGAGAGGCAGAAGGCATAATTATACATAAGTATCTCCCTATATCCCACTAGAAATAAGATAGTATGTATCTGAAGCAGACCTGGGATGAGGTAAGATTATACTCGTAACCCTGAGCAAACACTAGGAAAATAACTTCTATAAACATTGAAGAAGTGAATGTGGGGTTCCCAAGGCTAACTGACACATCTACAGTGCAACCTCTGCATCCAAATCTTCGGGGAAATCTCCAAAGGAGTGGATGGAAAGATTGTAGGGACATCTGGTGAGGAACAGTGTTCTCTTCTAGAGATGCTGGGGAAGCTGCATGCGTGAAGTTTCACCAGTATGGCTACATGAACAAGAACTGCAAGTGACAACACCAGCTGACATAACGATATGGATGGGAGAAATGTCACAAGGCCCAGAGAAGAATCAATATTCTTCAAGGATGAGTCCCGGATACATTAGCCAATCCCAAGTGGGCAGCCCCAAAGCACATGTATGGACTCAGTAAGTTTTACATGCACGTATGTATAAATGAAACTATAATAATTAAAGAAGAAATCATACATTTGGGGAGTTGAGGGATGGAAAGAGTTGTGTGGGGAGGAAGGGGGAGGGGAGGGGAGATAGAATAGTGCTCATGTATGAAATTCTTAAAAAGGTAAGCATTTTAATTTTAAATATATATATGTATACATACACACACAAACACACATATGTATATGTGTATATATATATAAATCATACTGCTCCCTTAGAAAGCATTCCCATCATACTGAAAACAGAGCACTTGCTTGCATTAATAAAAACCACAAAAGAAAGAACAAACAGAGAAATAGGAATAACTATGAAGCTTCAGTGTCTTTGAGCCCATATGAGCCCTGGTTAGGTTCAGTAGGTCTTGGGGATGCCTATTTCACAGCTGTTAGCTTGGTGTTCTTACGGGACTTCTAATGGTGCGAGTGTGTGTCTCTGACTTTTTACCTCTTCTGCAGCCATTTTCTGCTTATTGGGTTATCTTGTCCAGCCTCAGTAGGAGCATCTTTGCCTTGTCTGGTTTTGTCTTGTTTTGTCCTGTTCAGTTGTTGTCACATCTTGGAGGCCTGCTGTTTTCTGAAGGGGAGTGGAGGGGAAGTAAGTCTGGAGCAGAGCGGAGGTGGGCGAGCTGGGAGATATGGAAAGAGGAGAAACTGGAACTGGGATGCATTGTATGAGAGAAGAATCTATTTTCAATATAAAAAAATCAATTATGAAGGAACACTGCTAACAACCACATTCCAGTAAAACAAAATAGACATGTTCCTGTAGACAGAGATAAAGACATATGTATATATGTATATATATATATGTGTGTGTATATATATATATATATACTGACTGATTATATCATTTCTGCCATGATGAAAAGACCAAAGCAAAAGAATGTTAAATTCTATATAATTTTGAATGTTATTATTTTCTAAAACTAGGAGAATAGTATAAACGTACTTAATTTCAAGGAACCCATATTAGTCTGATATTCAAGGTACAAAAAATATGAAAAGTATATACCAATATTTTATGACTATAGGAAAATGATACTAAACAAAATTACCAAAAAGCAAATCCAAAAGAATGTAGAAGATAGTTTGTCATGTGAAAGCGAGATGTTTCCTCAGGCTTATGAGTTGAATTTAACATCCCAAATGAATCAATGTAGTACATCGTATCAATAGAAAAATGCCAAACACATATAATCTTCTCAAAATAAAAGTAAACATTAGCGAGAGCCAACCCATTCTATGATGAAAACATCAAACTGGGGGAAATGGAGATTCTTCAGATGATAAAGGACATCTGTACAAACAAGAGTAAAGACAGACAAAAGCTTGCGAAGTTTCTCCATCGCTGGTAACCAATACAACAATGTCAGGTTTGGGCTACTTCCATGTGTCGTTACTGTGGATGTTCCAATTCTAGTATTTACAAAAGAAAATTAAAAAAAAAAGCATGTGTCATTCAGATTGGAGAGAAAGAGATCTCCTTTCCTTCAAATGACCTGATATGTGTCTAGAAACTCTAAAGACAGTGTTGGGAGATGGCTCAACTGGGAAAGATCTTGCCCCACTTGTGAGGATCTGAATTGCATGCTCTACACCCATGTGCCAGTAACTGCCTGTTATCCCAGTACTGGGGAGGTGGAGACAGGGACATCTCTGAAGCTTGTTGGCCAGTTAGTCTAGTGGAATCAGTGAGGTTCAGTGAGAGTCTGTCTTAAATATTAAGGTAGAGGGAATTGGAGGAAGACATTTGATGAAAGTCAACTCTGGCTGCAACAAACAAACCCATGTGTACACACACACATACACACACACACACACACACACACAAACACTCTCACACATACACTTTAAAATAAATGAAATAAAATGAAAATAAAATTAAAAGAAGAAAATTCTGAACTATGCAGAAATAAAACCCATTCTGACTACTAATCTCAACAAAGCCTATTGTATTTGTGTATGCTAGTAATACAAACTAAACCTGAAAATTAAAGAAAGCAATTACATTGCAACATCAAAGAGAATAAAACACTATCTGTTAGAAGGTTTAATAATCCCATGGCTGGAGCCTCTTGTTAAACTTGCTCTCTGCCCAGTGAGCAGACCACGAGATGCTGACAGTGGCAGGCTCCAGTCTCACACAGTTCAATGTCTCATTCTTAATCCCCTGATAAAGTTTTGAGAGAAGAGTTTTGGCTACTATCAGTATTATGTTTTTAAAAAATTAAAAGCATGTATATTAATTCCCAGAGTATCAGTTTTGGATACTAAAGTATCCTAATAGCTGGTTGGTTGTACTGACAGCTGTCACAAACATGGAAAACAGCAGAGGCTGAAGAAGGTGCCAAGGAATGACAGAGACCCTTTCAGCACATGTCCACTCACTGGGGACTGCCTGTTCCCCAGCTTGACAACTGCTCTTCCGCAGCATGAGGCTTCAGTTGGTGAGAGAGAAGGATGTTATATTTTATTCATGCAAATTCTGAAGAAATAAAAAGCAGAGTCCGTTAAATAAATTCCTCAAATCTCAGGGCACACTCTGTCATGACTGAATGGACAGTGAGAATTTAGAAGTGACCATGCTTCAGGCATGATATTTGTCTGTTTACCCTAATATGTTTTTAGTGTAAAACATTGAGAAATACCCTTGTTTTCGTATTGCTTAATGTTTTTTAGTGTTTTGTTATTTTGTTATTTGTTTTGTTCTTTTAAATGAGATTTTATATTGTATGAATGTAGTTAGGGTCAAACAAAAGAAAACAACTCTAATTTTTTTAAAAGATGGGATTTCTAAAAACAAAAAAAATGAAAGAAAGAGAGACAGAGATAGACAAAGAAATGAAGAGAGAGAAACTAGCAAAAACTTTGGAAATACTGGAGGTTTGTATTAATCTCATAGGGTCTACAATCATGAAATACTATGGATTGCATCATCCCAAGATTATAAATTGTTTTCTGATTATTTTGGAGACTAAGCTTCCAAGGCAGAGATGGCAACAGATGGCAAACAAAGCTAGTTTCTTCTGGAACGTGTCTTCTCATCTTGCAGATGGCTGGTACCCCTCTACATCCTAACAAATTCTTTTCTCCATGCACACGGTCCCAGTCTTTTTCTGTGTATTCTAATATTTCCCTCTCATCATGATGTCAATCTATACCACAACATGATTGTAACTTAAATGAGTTCTCTGAGGTCCCCGTCTCCGTAGACAGTTTCATCTAAGGAGCTGTGTTACTGCTTCAACATATTGACTCATGGGCCTTACAGTTCAGCCTGCAACATTAGAAAAAGGTGCCCACACCCTCAGGAAGATAAGCTGTTGAAGAAATTTTAAGATAACCCCACCAGTGATGTCAGCTGCCAAAGTACCAGAGTGGACGCTCTCCAGAGCTCTGGTCAGCCTCGACAGACCTCACGTCTGCTTTCTGCAGGAGCTCTGGGGGCTGCCTGCCTGCCTGCCAGTGTCAGGGCTAACGAGGGCTTAGCTCTCCTTTCATCTTCCATATCTTACGAAAGAGTCTCTTTTTAGAAGAACGTAAGTAAGCCTAATCTTCACTGGGAACGTACTATCAGACATGCGGTGTCCAAACACCAAGCTTGCACAACGTGGGAGACAACTCAGAAAAACCGGTAGGCATTATCCTACATATCCATTCCTGTGGAAAATCAGCATCTGTGATGGGTTTCTATCTCATAAAGACAGAATCATGCCTTTACACAACACGATGAGACTACCATTGTATAAATAAAGTCATATAGTCTTAAGTCGGGCTCCCTCCATCTGTCTCTGGTTGGTGGTTTTCCCTGTGGGATACTCTTCGTATTTTAAACACATGTGTATGCTCATGTGAAAGTTCACTCTCCTCTTGTGGTATGCATTCAGGCTCATGCTATGTAAAAATGTCATAAGCATATTTTGAGTGCAAACAAAAAAATTCAAAAATTGCCTATGGTCACATACACACATTGTCCTAGTTAGGGTTGCTATTGCTGTGATAAAACACCGTGACCAAAGCAACCTGGGGGAAGAGGGGTTTATTTGGCTGACACTTCCATATCACTGATCATCACTGAAGGAAGTCAGAAAAGGAACTCCAGCAGGGCAGGAACCTGGAGACAGATGCAGAGTCTATAGAGGTGTGCTGGGCCCTCTGATATCTTTCTTAAATCTGGATCTTATGGAGGCATTTTCTCAATTGAGGTCCCCTCCTCTCAGATGACTCTAGCTTGTGTCAAGTTGACAAATGTGTGTGAGGTGTGTGGGGGGTGTATGTGTATACACATATTTTAAGCTGCTGTAACATACTGTCATAAACTGGCGATCTTATAAGCAAAGAAACTGTGTATCCCTACTTCTGAGTGCCAGGAATTATGTGCTTAAGATGCTAGGAAATTTGGTGCCTGCTAAAAGCCTCCTTTTCTCAGTCATCACAAGGCAGAAAAACAGAAGGAGCTCAGGACTCTTTCCTAAGGACAGAAATGCCATTCATGAGCATAGGACCACTTCCCAGTGCCCTCACCCACGTTGAAGGATTAGGATTTTAACATCCCCCACATCCACAATTCTTAGGTATAGACATCAGAGGCAATTCTAAGAAGAGACATTTCTAGTTATCTTTCCTACTTAATGACAAGCAAACTATGTGCAGGACATGATATCTAATATTTGTCAGTAGCCTGGGGAATATTTATGATTATTGTAGAAATAATTTCAAGAATCTTGAATACTTTTCACAATAGTTGAGTTTTCAAAAACAGTCTCCTGTTGCTTTAAGCTAACTCATTCAGTCTAGGTGTTTGAATGGTAGTTAGTTAGTCAATTCCACGCAAAGTTAGTTTGTAAATTCCATACAAACCTAGATTGAATTCATTTTATGATATGGTAAGTTGGTTGATAAGAAACAATGCTGATATGGAAGCCACATTAACGGATAAAGCTATGTGTGTTCATACATGATGTTAATGGAAAAGGCTTTATTCATAGGAAAATAAACTAAGAGAGTAAATGATGTGGCAGACACTTCTGTACATGTATCACTTTTACTGGTTAATGAATAAAGGTGGCTTAGCTTATGACAGGGTAAAATATAGCCAGGCTGGAAGAGTAGCTGCCCAAGAAACAAGAGGTAACTATATANTGACTAATTAAAATGTAAGAGCTAGCTAGAAATATCCTTGAGACATCAGCTAAACAGTACTGTAATTAATATAGTTTCTTTGTGATTTTGCAGGTCTGAGTGGCCAGAAAGAACGAGCAGACTCCGTCTACAATTAAAGATCTATTTCATAGCAAGGAGCAATTGTTGCAAACTCTGTAATAGACAAGGTAAAGTGTGGGCAATCCACCGTCCATGGCTAGCCATTCGAGCTGTGAATGAAACCTTAGAGGGGAATCACACTGGTCTTGGATGCTGGTAGATAAGTACTCATCTAATATCATCCTCTAATCATCCTTGATGAAAGGAAATCTATGCAATTGAGCATAAAGACGTGATTCATCCATGTCTCTGTAAGACCCAAGCTAACTGATTACTAGGAAGAAAGGCTGATGAACATGTAGGCTGTTCCACAGAGGTCCTTCGTGTAAATCACAATCATGGCATTGTCCTCGGGCTACTACAGGAGATCCAGTCATAAGCATGCACGCACACACACACACACACACACACACACACATCCACACTCACACACACAGACAAATCTCCCCAAACTTCCATAAGACATCTTACTTGAATGAACCCAGGTATGTGCCAATTATAATCAAAAGATTCTTTCTAAATTCAGTAGATATATGTGGGAACTGAGGTCGAGGAAATTTTGTCTTTCACTGAATAACCACAATGTTTTTTTTTAATTTTTGTGTTCTATATATGATTGTTGAGAGCAGTGTTTTGATCAGAATTTATGGAATATCAGTCATGAATGAAATAGTACAGTACAACATGATGTCATAGTACAGTATACCATGATGCCATAATACAGCACACCATGATGTAATAATACAGTACACGATGACATAATAACATAGTATGCCATGATGTAGTAGTACAGTACTCCATGATGTAATAATGCAGTAGATCACCATGTAATAATACAACACACTATGGTTGTAATAATATAGCACATTATGATGTAATTATACAGTATGCCATGATGTAATAATACAGCATGCTATGATATAATAATATAATATGCCATAATGTAAGTGTTAAAGAAAAATGTCGGCTAAAACTCTGTTCTCCCCCAAGGATTCATCACGTTAACATAAAGTGAAAGTCAGTGATAACAATTATGAATCTATTCAAAAGCAAGTCACAAATATCTCTTCTGTTAATTCGCTGTCTACAGAAGACATTTGTTATTCCATATTGACAAGAACTTGTCTATCTGGAAAAGGTGTCCTTTATCACTGATGAAGTCTAAAATAAAAGTATTTCATCAAGATTCTGTAATACTCCTTGAAAATCACTTTACTTCTAAGAGTTCTGCCAAGCAGGATATTTCCTCAGTATATTCAATGTTTTAAATTCTTGATCTATACCACTTGATGATGTATAACATTCTGATTTTTAGTGTTGAATCCATTCATATCTTATTAGAAGACAAATCTGCTATCGTTTAACATGTCTTTGAATGCACATTCTGACAGATACCTAGGAAATCCAAAGAATCATTAAGTCATACTTTAATAACCCATACTCCACAAAATCGGAAAATATAAAAGAAATGGATATTTTTCTCCATAGAGATCATTTACCAAAGTTAAAGCAAGACAAAATAAATAAATAGACCCATAATCCCTAGGGAAATAGAAGCAGTTATTGAAAGTCTTCCAAACAAGCAAATAAAATGACTCAGTTCCTAGTAGTTTTTTGATGGAATACTTCCAGACTGTCAAATAAAAGTTAACGCCAATACTCTTCAAATTATTCCACAAAATAGAAACAGAAAAAAAACATTGTAAAATTTATTTTATGAGACTGTCATTACCCTGATATGCAAACCACACTAAGATTCACAAAAGAGTGCTGTAGGAATTCCTACTGCCAGGAGCCTTTAAGTTACCGCCCACTTGGGCGTGGCCTCTTACTCTACATTTGCTGAGCAAAGCCTTTGTCTAGCCTCTCTTCCAGCTGCAGGGATTTGTTTGCTGTTCCCCGTTCCAGCAGAGGATTGTGATCTGTGACTCTACCCATAAATAAATAACCTTTTATTATACTCAATTCTGAGCTAGTGTGGGATTTCTATTTTTAACATTCTTCTTCATCTGGCACCCCACGTGGATCCGAACTCCACACCTACCAGGTGGATCTGCTTAAAGGCCTAAACAATCCACAGCCAAGAAAATCTCCCACACCCACCCACTTGACTTGCTTTTATCTGCAACTTGGACATTTTCAAACACGTCCATGCCGCCCACGCCCACGGACACATTCCCTGCCACGTTCCCTGCCGTGTGGCAACTTGCCCAACTTCCAGTTTATACTCCCAGCTCCTGAGTTCTGGGCTTCTTGCTCCAGGTACAGAATTGATTTAATTGCTTTTAATTTGTCAAGCAAAGCATATTTCTCAGTGTTTAATCGGCACCAAGGTGGGGAAACTTAAGCTGCTCAGAACTGTTTGTGGCCCAGGTTGCCCCGCTAGTCGCTACTCTTCAATGACGACACCTGCTGGACAATGAATATTTTTACATCTAAAACAATTTACCGGACCTCATGCCAGGTAAATATTTCATTAGTGAATAAATCAATAAATTTGAAAGTTATATAATTGCAGACAACATTACCATGGAAAATTTTTGCTAATTAAAAGTCTGGATTGTATTCTGCAAGCTAATAATTCATTTTAACAAAATCTTAGATGGTGATAAAGACTTGAATAGTCACATAAAATTAACAGCTGAAGTGGAAAAGGAATTGACAATTGTTGAGAAGAAATTACAGGAGGCACATGTGGATAGAGTGAATCCAAATCTTAATTGTATTCTAGTCATATTGCCTTCCAGAATTTCTCCTACAGGAAATTTAGTGCAAAGAGATGATATTATCTTAGAATGGAACTTTTTACCACATAAACCAAGTAAAAAATTAAAATTTTATGTGAAAAAAGTCTCTGAATTAATTATAAAAAGTAAATTGAGACTTCGTCAATTAGCAGGTATAGACCCAGCAGAGATTATAGTGCCTTTTACTACTAAATTAAAGTTATGGGAAGACAAAATGAATCATGGCAAAGAGCTTGTGCTAATTTTTGGGAAAAATTGAGAGCAATTATCCCAAAGGTGATAGACTTAACCTTATATTTGGGTATTCTTCCCCAAATTGTATGTGATGCTCCAATACCTGGAACCCATACATTTTATACTGATGTAAATAAGTCAGGAAAGGCAGTTACAAATCAGAAGAATTAAGTAAGGTGGATCAAAACCCTTATAATTCTGTCCAAAAGGCAGAATTATATGTTATTCTCATGGTGCTAAGGGACTTTAAAGAACCTCTTAATATAGTTACTGATTCACAATATGCAGAAAGAGTTATTTTATATATCGAAACTGCTGAATTTATGCCAGATGATACAGAATTTACTTCATTATTCATACAGGTTCAGGATATAATCAGAAATAGGCTTTGTCCCATATAAATAACACACATCTGATCCCATACCGGACTGCCAGATCCTCTAGCACAAGGAAATGCAGAAATTGATCAATCACTGATTGGAAGTGTGTTAAAGGTCTCAGAATTCTATAAGAAACATCATGTCAATAGCATAGATTTAAAGAAAAAGTTTTCTGTTACATGACAACAAGCTAAGTAGATTATAAAAAGATGTCCTACTTAGTTTTTATATAACCAAACACCACTACCTGCAGAGACTAACCCAAAGGGTACTCAAAGGAATGAAATCTGGCAGATGGATGTGTTCCACTTTGAAAAATTTGGAAAATTAAAATATGTATACCACACCATTGACACTTATTCAGGTTTTTGTGGGCAACTTCTTTAAGCTCAGAAAAGGCTGATTCAGTAATCACATATTTATTAGAAGTAAAGGCCATCATGGATATACCTGCACAAATAAAGACAGATAATAGTCCAGCATATATCTTTAAGAAAATGAAACAGTTTTTTGCTTATTATAACATAAAGCATATTACAAGTATACCACACAATCCTACAGGTAAAACAATTGTAGAAAGATCAAATAAAAGTATAAAGGATATGTTAAACAAACAGAAAGGGATGGAAAATACCCCCAGAAATAGTTTACAAAATGCTTTATTCACCTTGAATTTTCTTAATACTAATGAGAAAGGGACAACAGCAGCAACATTGAATAATAGAAAAGTGTTCTGAATTAAATCAGCTGGTGTATTTCAAGGATGTGTTGACCTCACAATTTGCTATGTTGGGGAAAGGGTTTTGTTCTTATTTCTACAGGAGAAGAAAAACTATGGATACCATCAAAATCAATAAAGTTTGCTTTAAAAAAGAGAAACCTCTTGTGAAAGAGAAATGATGGCTCATCCACAACGGTGGCAACCATACATGTGGTAAAGAAACCATACAGAGTTGTGGCAAGGTTCTGCTCTTGTCTTTATAGAAAAATACACATCTTCAAAAATTCAAGAGACCCTGGATATTTGGATGATGACAGAAGGAAAAGAAAAACTATCCAATAAGGATTATCAAGAAAAAGGAATATGACTTGTAAGGACAGATGATCAAAACATACAGATTTAAATATATGTATGTATCTATATATATATGAATATATAGAGCTGATTTTGGAGTGGACAATGGCTCTGTTCTTCTCTAAATCCATGCATGTTGTTAAAAAAAAATTAGAGTTTCTGTTTCATGTCAAGAGCCTTATGGTATGGAACAGAAAGAAGAAAGAATTTTGGAAATAATTTACTTTTCTTCATATCTATTTTTGTCTTTATCATATACTTTATTGAATACATATGTCTGTATATGTCTATATAAATAATGTTTAAATTTTCCACAATGAACAATAAGTTTTCCTGCAGTAATCTTTGAAGTTCCAGGAAGAAGATGTGGCCCCACAACAACTCCACCTAGTTTATATGATGTCATGATGCTGATAGGGCTACTATATAAGACCTGTTTTGGGTACCAGCTGCTCAAGATGGTTCCAACTTGGTTAGCTAAAATGGTATACTCTTTTACAATATTCTGGCCAGAACTCCAAATATGAACCTCAGAAAAAAACCCTACAGAATATGCAGAGACCATTTGCAATTATAGCAGACAGTAATCTTGGAACTTGACTATCATTTTACTTTCATATGATCTCATAGAAAGAATATTGCCCCCATGACAGCTGGAAGTAATTCTAAAAGACAATGTCCCCTCTCCCAACAAAGTTCATCCTCAGGGTTAGGGACATCATTTAGAGGTTGGTTATAATTGGTGTAGGGTTGGGGGTTTGGGGAAAAATTATGTAGGATCGGGGATCTCTTTGGGAAAAAAAAAGGAAATTGGATGGAAGAAAGGATTAGTGTGAATAATTTTCCTCAGGAACAGAGTCAAAAATACTCAAGAAAATACTTGCAAACTGAATCCAAGACCACATTAAAAAGATCATCCTCCATGATCAAGTAGGCTTCATCCCAGTGATACAGAGATGGCTCAACATACCAAAATCAGTCAATGTAATTCACCACATAAACAGAAAAAAATAACCATGATTATCCCATTATATGCCAAAAGAATTTTCAAAATTAAAAAACTTTGATCAATTCCAACACCCTTCATTATAAAAGCTTTAGAGAGATTAGGGATACAAGGGACATATCTAACCATAAATGAAATTTTCAGCAAACCTGTTGCCAACATCGAAGTAAATGGAGAGAAACTCAAAGTGATTCCAGTATAATCATAACCAAGACAAGGCTGTCTACCCTCTCCATATCTGTTCAATATAGTACTTGAAGTTCTGGCTAGAGCAATAAAACACAACAAGGAGATCAAGGGGATACAAATAGGAAAAGAAGAAGTCAAAGTATCATTATTTGCAGATGATGTGATAACATGCATAGGTGACTCTAAAAATTCTACCAGGGAACTCCTATACCTGATAAACACCTTCAAGGTAGTGGTCAAGTACAAAGTTAACTAAAAAAAATATGTATTCCTCTTATACAGAAATGACAAATGAAGTGAGAAAGAAATCAGGGAAACAATTCCATTCACAAAATCCATAAATAATATAAAATATATTTTGGTAACTCTAACCAAGTACATGAAAGATTTGTAAAAAAAAAAAATTCAAGTCTTTGAAGAAGGAATTTGAAAGAGATATCAGAAGATGGAAAGATCCATGGATTGGTATGATTAACATAGTAAAATCAGCCACCCTACAAAAAGCAGTCTACAAATTCAATGCAGTCTTCATCAAACTTTTAACACAATTTTTTACAGACCTTGAAAAGACAATACTCGACTTCATATGGAAAACTAAAAAAAAAAAAAAACCCTAACAGAACAGCCAAAGCAATCCTGTACAATAAAAGAATATCCAGAAGTATCAGTGAATTCACACTGTACTACACAGCTATAGTAATAAAAACCACATGGCATTGGCATAAACACAGATACATTGATCAATGGAACAGAATTGAAGACCCAAACATAAATCCACATACCTATAGACACCTGAATTCTGATAAAGAAGCTACAAATATACAAAGGAAAAAGGAAAGCATTTTCAACAAATGGTGCTGGTCTAACTGGATATCTGCATATAAAGAATGCAAATAGATTCAAATTTATCACCCTGCACAAAACTCAAGTCCATTTGCATCTAAGACCTCAAAGTAAAGAAAATACTCTGAACCTAATAGTGGAGGAAATTGGGAGTAGCCTTTAACTCACTGGAAACAGCTTGCTAAACAGGAGACCAATAGCACAGGCAGTTTAACAATCATTAGTTAATGTGAGGGACCTCATGAAATGGATAAGCTCTATAAGACAAAGGACACTGTCAACAATACAAAACAGCAGCCTACAGAATGGGAAAGATTTTCACCTACTCCACATCTGAGACAGAGCTAATATCCAAAATATATTAAAAAATTCAAGAAACTAGACATTAAATAAACCAAATACTCAAATTCAAAATGAGGTAGGACCTAAACAGTAAATTCTCAACAGAAAAATCTCAAATAGCTGAGAAGCACTTAAGCACTTAAAGAAATGCTCAACATCCTTAGCCATCAGAGAAATGCAAACCAAAACTACTTCCATCTTACATCTGTAAGAATGGTTAAGATAAAAAACACAAGTTACCACTCATGCTGGCAAGGGTGTGCAACAAGGAAAACACTCCTCCACTGCTGGTCAGAGAGAAAACTTGTACAGTCAGTATAGAAATCAGTATGAAAGTCTCTCAGAAAATTGGGAATCAATTTACTTCAAGACTCAGCAATACCACTCATGGGCATATACTCAAAAAATGCTCCATCCTACCTTAAGGACACTTGCTCAACTATGTTAATAGCAGTTTTATTCATAATATTCAAAAACTGGAAACAACCTAGATGTCCTTCAATTGAAGAATGGATAATGAAACTGTGGTACATTTCCACAATGGAGTATTGCTTATCTGTTGAAAAAAATACATTATGAAATTTGCAGGCAAATGGATGGAACTAGAAAAGATCCTTTCTGAGTGAGGTAACCCAGACTCAGAAAGACAAACATGATATATTCTCACTTATAAGTGGACATTACTTGTTAGGTAAAGGATAACCACATTACAGCCCAGCTAAGAAACAAGGAGGACTCAATGGGAGTGGCAGATGCATGAATCTCCCCAAGAAGAGCAAATAAAATAGATTTTTCTGGTGGACTGGAGTCAGGTGGTGATGGGGGGAGGAGGCATCAGGCTGGAGAGGGAAGCATGCAACAAGAGAGTATGGAGAGAAAAGACTGGAACTCATGAGGGAGGTGCTTGAAGAATAATGTTGAAGCCTAGTGCAGTGGAAATTACTTTGAACATATGAGGGTGAGCCTACCAAAGGCTCCTAGTCATACGGGATAGGGAGCTGACCATCTTCTGTCACCAGCCAAGACTTCCAGTGCGGGGACTTGGCCATCAACCCAACCACAAAATCTTTGCCCTACTACCTGCCCTGACTGCAAGATGTGTTGGGGGCAAGGGTGATCCAGTGCTTGTGGGAGTGGCCAAATCAATGACTGGTCTAACTTGAGGCACATGCCAGTCACAGCCTGGATAGCCAGGAACCTGAAGCAAAATGGCCCAGTTCTAGGGTAGAACCAAAGGTGACTAGCCATCGCCGCCATCATCATCATGATCATCATGATCATCATGATCATCATGATCATCATCATCATCATCATCATCGTCGCCGTTGTCGTCGTCGTCGTCATCATCATCATCATCATCGTCATTATCATCATCATCGTCAATGAATGATTGATTCCTAATGATAGTCTGCTATACTCGTAGATCTTTGCCAGGCCCAATTGTCATCACAGAGGCTTCCTCTTTCAGCCGATGGGAGCAGATGCAGAGATATGCAACCAAACATTAGCTAGAACTCTCTTGCAGAAGATGGGGAGGAAGGTGTAGGAGCCAGAGGAATTGAAAACATGGCCCACGGAATCAACTAAGTGTGGGTTATAGGAACTCACACACACACAGAAGTGACAATAATGGAGCCTCTATGGGTCTGAATTAGATTCTCTGCATATATGTTATGGTTGTGTACCTTGGTTGTTGTGACTCCCCACAGTGACAGTAGGGTTGTCTCTGATTCGTTCCTGCTCCTGGCACCCTTTTCCTCCTACTGGGTTCCTTTGTTCAGCCTTGATACGAGGGTTTGTGCTTAGTCTTTATACCTTGTTATACTGTGCTTGATTGATATTCCTGGAAGGCCTGCCATTTTTTTAAGGAAAGTGGAAAAGCAGAGACTCTTGGAGAGAGGGTAGGTGGGGGGAAATGACTGGGAAGAGTGGAGAGAGGGGAGGATGCAGCCAGGATGCATTGTATAAGAAAAGGAAAAATACAAAGTGCTGCACACCGCGCCCCCCATTTCTGCACTTGGTGCACTGGCACCCAGTTCGCGAGCTTCAGGCAAGGGGGCTGGAGGTTAAAATACACAGACACACATAGACAGAGAGACAGGGACATGGGTCATCCTTGAATTCCCCAAGAATGCCCCCTTTATTGTGTTCAGGGGCAGATTATATAGAGATAGCCACGCCCCAGCCAAACCCACCAGAAACCACTCTCCTGCCATCAGGAACTCCTGAAGGTCTTGTGCTCAGAGCAGCTGTAGGCACTCAGATCAGGGGAAAACAAGTTGTTTACAAGAAATTCAGGATCTGGGGGTCTCACTGCTCCCAACAACAAAGAAAAAGAGTACATTAGCTAATTTTGGATCAATGCTGTCATAACCTAGCCTCAGAACCTAGAAATTTTCCCAGAGCTCATGTAGAAAACAGCTTATTCCTTTGTGTACACACACCTACCCAGAAGCACATCCAAGACAGAGAAAGGCACAAGTTAGTTTAAATGAGCCAACGTCATATTTCTGAATAATTAATAAGGATAAGAGCTCTTTTGCCATTTTGACATCAGATTACAAAAGCAGACATTATCAGTATCTATGCTAATAACAAATAATTGGCACTATGTTGCCTAAGAACTGTTTTTTTTTTTAAATATTCTGTATATCCACCCAGAGTATACATGAGAAGTAAAGACAGAGCCTGGAATGTTTCTCCTTGCTATCCAGACAACACAATTATAGGGGATAAGGCATGGTTCACCAGTGTGCTGGTTTCTATAGGATCTTCAGACAAGAATTTTACTAGATTGCTAAAACATTTAGTAATTGATATATAGTTATCAGTTGAGCATTTGCAGGGTAAGAAGAAGAAGCTCACAGGAAGAGAAGAACTCAGCTTCCCCCTACCCATATCCCATTTAGTTTTCTGATACATACAAGACGTTGTAGGGGAAAGCCTTAAACTCCTTGGTATCTCAGTGGGTTACATAATCTCTGCCTCCTCTTGGCTGATTTTTGCTTTTCATTATCTACAAAGCTTCCACCTTTGACTGCCTAAGGGCAGTATTCTGTCAAAACAAGAAGAGGGAGCACAGGGTGCTATCTGCTGCCAGCTGGAGTGTGTCTATGCTTGACACTTAGTAGTCTATCCGGAAAATAGATCTCCCGGCCCTAAAATGGGTAAGGCCTGATAAGTTTGAGGACTATGCATATGGAGAGCCTGTTAGAAATGTGGTTGACAACAATCGAATTACATATGTGCTCAAAAGAGATAATGTGGGAAAAAGCTTGGGTGGCCATAACAGCTCACTAAGGTTCCAGCATTAATTACTGATAAGGATGTAGGAACAGAGATGCAGAATGTACTTCTCTCCTGGCTTCTCCCCAAGGTCACTGATACTATCTCCAGAGATATAACCAGAGTTAGTCGGGAATTCCCGAGAGACTACTGTCTATTCCATGAAGGGGGATGGATGATAATAAGGTTGTCTCCCAAATTGAACTTGTTAGAGCTGTCCATTGTGTTACAATGGCAAGTAATCACTTTCTCATTTGGGAGTGGAAGTGTAATGCAAGGTACAATTTCTCAACCATTGGCTCAATGAATTCTTTAATTTATTTTTATAATTATCTTGAGATCATTTGCATGATATCTGTGTGAGGGTGTGTACACATGAGTGCAGGACCCTGTAGAAGCCAGAGTCTGGATTCACAGTTGGTTTTGAATTGCCCAACATGGGTGCTAGGAATCAAGGTGTGTGCTCTGGGAGAGCAGAGCATCCTCTTAACTGATGAGCATCTCCCCATGCCCCAAAGAAACTCTTCATAGCTGCCCTGCACCTACAGCACTCGTTAATAATGAGGGTACAGAGAAGTTATTATAGACAACTCCCCAAGTCCCAGGCTGTCTATTCTTAAAGTACAAGTTGCATTGCACTGGGCTATTATGATTTTCTGGAAGGAATACTCCTTTGACAATGTGCCTTTATGTTTAATGATTTTTCTGAAGGTATATATGTTGAAAGTTATTTACACATCTGTTCTTTTATTATACAGAATGATGATATTTATGAAAATACAGCATGGAGACTTACAGTTGCATGAAGATGTAGCACACTCCCCTCACTCCCACAAGTGTACAATGTCCTCCCCTTGCTTCCTGAAGTCTTTGAATTCTTGTAAGAATATAGGTTTGTAAGGGACCATAAGAACTGAACAACAATATGCCCATGAGTCCCCTCTGCTTCGGTATCATGCCCTGCATATCCTAGACAAGATACTATGGAGGACGCCATACTCAACCTCCAGGATTAGCCAAAAGCCAAAGTGACAAGAGCAGATGCCAAAACCAATAGGGTTCTGATATGTGATTCCCCTCTGTATGCTATGAATATGTTTTACTAACATTGGTTATTAAAGAAGCTGCTTTTGGCCAGTGACTTAACAGAGTAGAGCCAGGCAGGAAATCCGAACAGAGATGTAGAGCGAAAGTAGGCAGAGTCAGAGAGATGTTACATAGCTGTGGAAGGAGACATACACTAGAATGTTACCCGGTAAGCCACAGCCTTGTGGCAATACACAGATAATAGAAATGTGTTAATTTAAGATCTAAGAGTTAGTTAATAAGAAACCTAATCTAATAGGCCAAGCAGTGTTGCAATTAATATAGTTTCTGTGTGGTTATTTGGGTCTGGGCAGCCGGGAAATGAATGAGCTGTCTCCACTTGCATGGCTTAGCTGTTAAGACACTTGCTAATGACTTTAAGGCAGCTATCACTGTGTTGCTTAATAAGAAAAATTGTCTGGAAATGAGTAAGGAAATAGCAAGCCTGAATAAGAATAGAAATTATTTTAAAATCTCAAAAAATAAGAGTAGCATTCCATGTGGTTATGGGAAAAGAAGAAAGGGGTTAACACCGTGTCACAGGAATTCTAGACAGGCAAGACAGAGCATGGATTCAGATAATCTTTGTGGGATATGAACTGAAAATCCTTTATTTTGGAGGAAGACATAAATCAAAAACTTTAAGGAGCAAAACAGGCTGTAAATATGCTTTTACAAAAGAAAAATTCATAGTTAGATGCATTAGGCTATATCTTTAAAAACCAAGGCTAAAAGTTATTCTGAAATTAGGCAGTGAGACGTGTGGTATTAAGACCTCATCTTATGATCAATCCATGAAGACCAGAAGGAGAAAATATTGTAACATTTTTATGGAAAGAAAGAAAAGAATCACTTTCTTGGGGTTCTGCAATAAAACGAAGGGCAGAACTTTGATAATCTACTTTTGGACGAGCAAACTTTAAGGACTGGCTAACAGAAATTCCTCAAACAGAAAATAACAAAGGATTGAAACTCCAAAAAGTACATGGGATCACCCGCGTGTCTAAAGGAAAATAGTGAGGAAAATAGCCCTAATCCCGTCAGTCTCTCGAATCATGAGGCTGAAACACAAACCTTAGCCATAGATGTGGTACCAATGCACAATAAATATTTGAAACAATAACTGACAACATGTAGTGTAGGGAGCGCATCATCAACACATCGTTGCCGATTGCCTTTAATTTTAAAGCATCAACATCTGATAAGAAGGTTTTTGCTTTCACCTTTGCTGGCTTTAGAATCACCCAGGAGATGGGTGCAGTTCATTTATGTGGGTTTGTGATCAGTTCCCAAGAGATGCAGAAAGACTCACCCTGCACGTGAATGGCAGCATCCCACGGGCCATGCCCAGGTGAAATAAAACTGAAGAAGGAATAAAACCTAGTGGGTCATTACCCTATCCTTCCCTGCCTCTTCCTGGACTGCCGTGATGCAAATCGCTCTGCTCCATTAGTCTCTCCATCATAAAGAACTGAGTATTTTAAACCTCTCCTATGTTATTTATCCTTCAGTCAAGGATAAACACACCATTCCAAAAGTATTGTAATCTACACAAGGGTACCGCAATATCCAGTATAACCAACATCTAGTACAAAGCAACATCCCTAAAAACATTTTATATGAAGCAAGACTGGTTTGTAAAAATGCACCCAATTTGCTTTACAAAAAGTACAGGCATGGTAGGAGAATAGGAAAAACATGAAACAAACATAAACTAGGAATGAGAGGTTTAAGCAAAAAAAAAAAATCAATAATTAGCTTAAATGTACCTTAAATATATAAAAACTTAAAGAAAAAGATTTACATAGTAGTTTAAGAAAACATGATAGTATAATATCCTGTCTATAGGAAAATGTATTCAAAATATGACATGAACAAATTGAAAACAAGGTGGAGATGGTTATTTAAGAAAACAGTCATTTAAAACAAAAAACGGAAGAGACTGAAGAGGTTTGACTTAAAGTAGTCTTCAAGTCAATCAGTCATAAGATCACACCAACTGAGGGAGAAAAGTACTTCCCCAAATTGAATATCCATTCAGAGTGAAAAATGATCAGATGCTGGGGAGATGGCTCAGCAATTAAGAAAGCAAATAGAAAAAAAAAACTGAGATTTAAAGATGGACAAGAAAATATTGGATTTAGTTTCTAAAGCACAGGATTTGAAAGGAACATTTGATAAATTTAATCTCTTCAAAATTATAACTTTACGTAGAACTCTGCTGTAGGAATAAAAACACAAGGTACAAACTTGTAGGGGATAATTTTGTGAACTCTACAATAGCAATCTCACGGGGCAAAATGCATAAAGAGTTCTGAAACCTCAATAGTAAATGTAAAAGTAAATATATTGGTAACTGTTCTGCATTTATGACCAAAATAACAGACAACTTACAGATGGGGAGATTTTTTAGCTTTGACTTTCAGAAAGTTTGGTTTATGGTTGGACCCCATGTGTGAAGCAGAGAGAGCATCATATTAGGGGCAGAGTGCAGAGGGAAAGGCAGTTCAGCCGATGGTGAAAGAGAAATAAGAGGGGGACTGGAACCTGGATCAAATCTTTAAAACTATGGCTCTGTAACCTCCTTCCAACCAGTGAAACCTCCTAACACTTCCAGAGCCTTCAAGCATAAAGCTTGGGGCTGTCAGTGGCTAGCTGACAACTGTACCAGCTCAAGCAATGGGGATTAGATTTATTAGCACCTGCACAAGGAAAAGCTAGGGCGGAAGCACCCGTGTGTAAGTTAAGACTGGAGAAGTAGAAATAGGTGGTCCTAGGGGCTTGCTGGACAGGGAGTTCCTGGCTCACTAAGAAACTCACTACCTGAGTGGAACATGATAGAGCAAGAACCCTGATGACAAGAACCCTACCTTTACAAGCACAGACAAGAGCTCATGCACATGCATGCATATACCACACACACACACACACACACACACACACACACACCACATACAGACACACAAAGCCCCACAACTTTTCAGAATAATTCTGCCATCTGGGAACAAGCATTCAACAAATGAGCATGTGGAGAACATTTCACATCCAAACAAACAGGCATCCAAGAGTTCACAGTCATCTCAGTGTGGGTTTAATCTCTCAACGAAATTCAATATGCAAAGAACACCACTATTCCAAAGTTTAGATAGAAAAGTTTCTTTAAGGCTCAAATCACCCTTAGCTATGAGTGGCTGTTTAACGAGAAGCTAAAGAGTTCCTTGAGCTGGTGCCTTCATAGAGTCTTCACACCTGAATGCTAGTGTCTTTGATCCAGGGAGGTACTCCACACATGGCCAAAAGAAGAAAAAACGTAAGCAGGAACTCAGGGACCCTTTGATCTAAAAGGATGTCTTTGCTGAATACTAATGCAATGGTGGCACAAAGTTTGTGGAATAATTAGCTAATATCTGACTTCACTGAAGGACTACTCCATGACTCACAACTGCCTGGGTGACTGAGAACCTGAGACTAGATAGGCCGGGGAACTGGGGTAAAAACAATACTATTGTTCTAAATAAAACAAAATGAACAAAAAGCTGTACTCATAACTCCTAATGACTTTCTGCTGTACTCATATCAGTCCGTTACTCAGCCATCATCAGAAAAGCTTCCTCCTGTAGCAGAGGGGAGCAAACACATCCAGGACCCACAACCATACATTGAGCAGAGAGTGAGCGCTCTTAGAACACTCAGCCTTAAATGGGATGTTTCCCTCAGATTCTTTCCCTAGGTGTTCAGGGAGACCCTTGGAAGAGAAGGAGGAAAGACAGCAAAAAGCCAGCCGGGTTTTGCCATGAAAACAAATCCCTCTAAGTCAGCATGATTGATGTGTAAATGAACTCACAGGAACGGAAGCATCTTGCACAAGCCTTGCACAGGTCTGCACCAGATGGAATCCTAGAGCTTAAAGAAGTGGACACACGCCCATCCCTAATCAAGAAGCCATCTCCAATTGATAACCATATGCAAGTGAAAATATATTTTCTTCCAAGGGAGTCTCACTGGATAAACTACTCTTATGTGTACGCTGAATGCACAGAAGGAGACAGCCAACAGGAAATGAATTCAACAGCATCTTTGGAGGTTCTTTGTCTCATAATGTCATGTTATGCCAGGGCTCTTCATTTTTATATAACAGTGAGGTCAGGAGGAACTGGGAAGAGTAAAGGGAGAGGAAACTGCAATCAAAATATATTATGTGAGAGGGAAAAGGCTAGTATCGATATACAATGTCTGAATATTCTGTTCTAGAAGGTAGGAAGGAGGTATAGAAAACAAATATTGAAATCCAAGAGTGGAAACATTAAGTCTTGTAGCTCTATGACCAGCACCTGGGGTACAGTGTAGCTACATGATCTGAATTCCATGGGGTTTGGGCAGCTCTGTCCCTTGTATTGCCACTGGCAGCTCACAAAGCCTTCCTGGCTCCACCTTCTATGTTTCCTAGCAGATGATCTACATTCTCCCTCGTGATCCCAAGATCCCAGAATCATCCATGCTTCTTGGGTTGACTCTCAGAGCTTCCTATGTAGCTCATGTTAGGAGCTACATGGTCCAGCTCTGATTTCATACGCCTTCCTTTGAGATTTTATGTGGAAGCATCTATGACAATGGAAGTCCCTCATGCCCCAAAAGTCAGCATTATGAGGATGATGCTAAGGTCTTCCACTAAATAAAGCTAAACACCCCTAGGATTGTGGCTTTAGTAACCTCTGAATTCCTGAGTGACTGGGTACAGTGAAATGAATCATGGGGCAACAACTTTCCTGGGCTGTCCTTTGTTATTAATGTGCCACAGGGGTTCTCTCTTCTCATGAGAAAGTTTAGTCTTTTCTACCATTCAGTCTGCAATGCACATGGTCTGTCCAATTCCTGAGATGATCCCCAAGATCATCTTTCAATTGTTCTGTGGAAGCAGTACTTTTAATTTTAATGTGCCTTCACTTCTGCTACTTTAAACACTCCTTTTCTAGACAAGCTCCATTTTTTCCAAATATATTTCTACTCTGCTTTTCCTCTCAGTTTTCATTGTAAACCAGACTAAAAGCAAAAAGCAACCAGTAATATCAATGCCAAAGCCTAAGAGCTAAATATCTCTCTCTCTCTCTCTCTCTCTCTCTCTCTCTCTCTCTCTCTCTCTCTCTCAGAAAAGTTATACAATGGAGTTCAGTCTTGTCTGGAATTTTCATATAGCCTAAGCTTGACTTTTCCATTCTACTGCATCTGCTGCTTGAGTCTGAGCTTATGGGCAAGAAACACCTTATCTCGCTAGTAGGTAATTTTAAATCAGATCTGGGTAAAAATCTAAGTACAAGATTAAAATATAGATACATTTCTTATAGGATGTAACATGAATGGCCTCCAGTTCTGTTTCCAATACCATCTCTGTTGCCCTCTGAAATCCCACGAGCCCGACTTCACTGCCCACACTCCTACAGGTCTGCTAGTGTTCTGAAACTCCCCCAAAACTGCCTACTAAGCTCTGCTACTCTGGTTTAGATCTTCTGCACCCTGCTTTGCAACTTTTTCTAGTTTCTCCTGCAGGTCTGTTCCAAAAATCGAGGAACCAGGTATACCCTTCAGAGGTATGGCGAGGTGGCCCAGATCTTTCCACTAGGCTCCACATACTAAATTTTCCAGAGTACTTGAACCCGGACTCTATATTTCATACTCAACTCACAATACAAGCTTTGCTGGGGAACTGTCAAAAAGCGCAAGTAGACATTTTGCTGAAGCAGGTAAGTATAGGAAAAGTCATTAGAACCATTAGCTATTAAGTAAACACAAATTAAAACATAACAATCTAAGAATGGTTAAAATAAAAATTATGATCCATGCTAGCAATGCCATGAAACAACAAGATCCCTCATTTGTTTGTGGAAGGGAGGAATCACTTGAAATGTCCAAGATTCACATTGGTAGAGTATTCCCAGGCAGACATCATTTTAATAAGAGAGGAAAGTTTGTCTCTTCTCTATCTAATGATCTCAATAATTCACATTTTTGAATATCAATGAAATATTTCTAAGAAGCTATACGTTTCCCCATTTCCCAGATATCACAGCCAAAAATAATATACATCCCCTGCAGAGTTAATCTTCCCACCAGTGCAGGATCCTAACCCTTCCTGTCTTCTTGGGAGCTTCACTCTATCAATTATCCACTATCTCCGGATAGTTTTAATTTCTTTTCTCTAATAGCTTTTAACCTACAACCTACACATTTGCTGAAGCCTTCTCTTAAATTGTGTACTATCCTTCAGTTACTTACTCTCTCCTCTGCTTCAAGGCAAGCTGTGGAAGACTATGATCTACTTTTACACCCCTTCTTTGTACTAAGTCTTTAACCCACTAGAGTCTGCTTCTTGCCTTGAACACTCCCCTGAAACTCTTGCCTCCAAGGTCACCCATAATCTCTTAGTTGGTAAATTCAACTTTTTGTTCTTATCTGTTTTTAATATTCAGCCCTTAATTCACAGCAGAATTTGAGCCACTGACTCAAATTCTGAAAAATGTATTTTCCTTACATTCCTTACATTCTCATTCCTTGGCATTTGTTATTCCTTTTCTTTTTTTTTATGTTTTAACCCATTTGTCCCATCCTTTCTCAGGTTTTATCAAAGGCATCACTTCTTTTCCTTCCAGTAAATATTGATGTTTTCCAAATTATTTAGGATAGGCTTTTCTTACTCTCTAGGTTGTGTTTTCTCTTCTTACCTACCCTACAGTAAATTTTCTCGCTTCTACTGAGAGTTCTCAAACACATCTTTTTAGGTCAGATGTCTCTTGAGACTTTGGGTGTTCCTTCATGATCTCCCTCTCAAATCCCCACATTAAAACCATCAGCCTCCATTCGGCTCTTTCTCTCATTTTCCATAATCTATCACTGTCTTGCCTTCCTTCCCAGTATCTTAGAAATGACATCATTTCTTTCTCCATACCTTCAGATCCTGTTGCTTGTTGTAAATTCCTTCATAGTCTCAGATCTCCTCCACCCATTTCTAACATTAATCTTTTCATGTGAGTCAACATGTCCCTCCCTATTCCCTTTGTTCCTTTGTTCTCTTAGTTTAGTCCCAGTTTTTTGATGTTCATATACCACAATGGCTTTAGTATTATTTCTAAAAAAAAAAAAAAAAAAAAAAGGTCTACAGTCATGTTGTTCTTCTGCTTTGAATCCTTCAGTTTTATTTTATAAGCATAAAAATCCAAGCCACTCAGGAAATACCACCAAAATCTTTGGTGAACCTACCCTTACTTTTTGTATCAGTTGTGATGATTTCACAAGTAAGTCACTTCACGAGGATAAAACACAGGGATTTATTTTATTCACAAAACAATTGTGAGCGGCAGGATCGTGAGGGGATTGGACACATTACATCTACTGTCAGGACGCAGAGAATGGGTAGAAAGTGCAGCGTGAATATCAATCCTCCATTCCTGCTCCCCAGCAACCTTTTTTCCCCAGAAAGATTCCCACCTCATAAAGATCCCATGATCTTTAAAAGCATCTCCATAATGTGGAAACTCAATATTCAGTCATGTAAGTTTTCTGGAGATGTCTCGTTGTCAAATTACAGCAGATCCCACGGGAAATCCCAGAACTTGAGAAGCTGGTGCAAAGGAATTGCAATTTTGAGGACTACTTGGGCTACCCAGTGAAGATGGTCATTATTAACAGTAAAAGAATTCCACCTGCTATCCACAGTGTTTGGTCATTCTCCTCCACCTACAGTATGCCGGCATTTCACTTTAGGGTTATACCAATGACCTCAGCACTCAAGGCTCAAATAAAACACAAAGGAAATGTGTGGCTACGTCTGAGCATTCTGTCAGAAAAAGCAAATTGCTTGCTAAGAGCCTTGCCAATATTCTCACCATTACTGAATTATACGCTTCCTAGTTGAAGTAAATTCTGAGAAAATCACTCTAGTTTTTTGAAACACATGGTGCAAGCAGACAGGGAAGGAAATAACGGGAAACCAGTAAGGCGACCAAATCCTTCTTCAGTAAATAATCTCCAGAACTCTCTTGTCCTTGCACACACTCAGACCAACATCGTCTCCTGGAACCTTTCACACACTTTACTCTCTGCCCTCACTCACCTTTTCTAATCTTCACCTGGCTACCTCCTGTTTATCCTACCCATTTCTCTACAGTGCAAGGGTTCCCTGCTTTCCTATTAGATTAAGTCTCTCATAGTTTCTGATAACACCGCTCTATTTTCTTTTAATGTTTTAATCATCTAGCTGATACTTTCTCTCTAGGATAGCTTTCCTTGAAGTTACCTTCAAGGATGACTACTTTTATATTGTGTTAAAAGGTCTCTCTCAACAAACTTGCGACTTTTGGATTTTAAGTATACATTCGATGGTATCTATCTTCTCTTCCAAGTACTTTACCCTAAAACACAGTGACTCCCTAGTCTTTTCCTTCAAGCCCCTGATAACATTAGCACATGACATAGAGATTGCCTAGGCACTCACTAATGTCTGTTGAATTAATGAAATCGAATTTGCTTATTTTGACAAAAATATGTGAAATACTCTATTTAAATAAAAATTTAGCATTAAAATATTAAAGTACAAAAATACAGAGTGAATGTCTAGTATACAGAAAACTCAAAATATGAAACTTCAAGAAAACAAACAACCCAAATAAAAAGGGGTTTTGGAATTGAATAAAGAGTTCTCAAAACAAAAAAGCAGTAATGACTAATAAGCACTTTATAAATAAGTTTCTTTTGTCCCAGGCACTTATCTCCATGTGTATACGATATTTTTATTATATTGATTTATTACATGCTGATGGGAATATACATAACTGCAGACGCTATGGAAAACAGTATCGAGATTCTTCACGATTGAAAAAAGTCAGCGTCGACTGACACGTCAGCATGGAAGGGGAAACATCTCAAGGCCCCACTCAGAGGCAAAGAACTAGGAAGCTAAGGAATACTGAAAGGGCGAGAATTAGCCTTCCTCAGGGATAAGATTCTTAATTAGTTGTACAATATCAAGTCATCACCCCTAAAATCGTGTATCATGTGCATATATGTGTGTATAATTATATATAACCTACATCTATATCTACATATATCACATATTTGAATATATATTTCATAAGTCTATGAAAAAGAGGCCAATATAAGAGGAGTGAAGGAAGCATAATCATTCTTGATAATAAAAACATTGTAATTCTAAATTCATTTAATATGTCCGAATTTTCTTTAGCTCTCTGCGTCCTTCCCTGCCATCTGACTCCGTGCTGATTAACAAGGGAAGAACAGAGAGTGGCACATTTGCACAATGCATTGCACTAATACAATTTGTTCTTCCTAAGGAATTGTTAAGAAACTCAATTAAGAAGGCTGCTATTAGAGGGCCAGCAAACAGGATCAGACAATACAACTTTCAAGCTATGATGAACGGTAGTCTGGGTCTTCAAATAGATGTCTTCTTTCTTTGGGCCAACAGTTAAAAGGGAATGAGTGTGAAAAATCCGTGTTTGGTTATTTATTTTAAACACTGATTCTATAAGAGTTAACGTTATCAGTGTCCAAGTAAGCATCTACAATGGCTATTGTTTCTCTCCTTACCCAGATTCACTACTGCCATCCTTACTGTCCTCTTCTATTCACCGAGTTATCCAATATCCTGATTATTTCAATAACAGCCTCTTTAACAAATACCTTCTTTGACATTTTTCAGTTCATACCTGAATTACTAAAGAGACTCTCAATAAATTTCACAGTCATTCCCATTGACATTGCTGCCAGATTCATCGCTTTAGCACTCAACTCAAAACCATACTTGCTACTTCTTGTGTGACCACAAATAGAACCAATACACATCACCATGCTTTTTCTCATGCCAGCGACTCACTCATCCTCTCTATCTTTTCCCAGCGTGGTGTTTCTCTCAAAGCTCTTAACGCTCTAGTATCAAGATCTCATAGCTCAGACGATGGTAGCAGAATATTTGCCTGCATCTTTTCTCAAATCTATTTTGATCATTTGCTGAGGTTGTAAAGCCACTAAAGAAAAGTAAATGGCAGTTTGTGGATCTACTAACACATCACAGTGGTGTATTGTATCCCAAAGAAATATGAGAATAGGTTTTCATTAACATATCCAACCATCACTCAATTGTAATATGAAATATAAGCCTATTTATAAGATATGGAAGAGTTGAGAATACTATTGTGTGTCCTGTTCTAGTATCTGTATCATTACCGCAACTTGTGTGAGAGGAGAAAACAGAGTTTATTTTTCTGTAATAAACTGATCTCTGAAGGCCCGCCTCCTCACAGATTAATCAGAAATAAAATCAGCAACAAATTGTATTGAGTAGTTTAAACAACCACTTTAAAATATATGTGTTGTTTCATTGGATAAGAATATACAGACTCATAAATGAAGCTAAGAACATGTGGCTAGATAAGTCATAAGCCTTAAGGGAAAATCTACTATTATTCTCCTTAGCAGACATAGCCATTAAATGACTCCTAATGACTTATGGCTATATCTATAGATCAATGCAATGCTCAACTTTCATAAGAGAAGCTTCTTGCAATAAATGGCCCTTAATACATAGACTCACAACTGTTCAACTTGTAGAGATTAGAAGATTTAAGAGTACTTAACCCTAAATGAGGTGTCTTTATTTATCCCAAGGGGATTTATGCATAAGAGGAGGCAGAAAGGTTTTTAAGGGCCAGAGATGGAGGATGATTTCAGGCAAGCACAAGGGAGTAGATTCATATATGAACTGACAGAGATTGCGACACAAGACCTGCACAAACGCAAGCCAAAACAGAAAGAAATTCATGAAGAGGGGAAGGCAGGTACACAGCTCTTGGCATTTGATAGCTGTTGGTAGAGAGACAGTCGGTTTTCCTTAATGATGTGATCCCAAATATTTTGGCCTTACTTCAGGTCAGACCCCATGCCAGGAGTTGGAGGAGTGTGGAGAGGGAGAGGGAAAAGAAGAGGGAGAGGGAGGGGG
>NW_026067896.1:5506432-5540580 GCF_014885135.2 Alexandromys fortis | reverse complement strand
TGGTACATGTGAAGTGTGTGCACTTAAGACACGGTACATGTGAAGTGTGTGCACTTAAGACACGGTACATGTGAAGTGTGTGCGCTTAAGACACGGTACATGTGAAGTGTGTGCACTTAAGACCTGGTATATGTGAAGTGTGTGCACTTAAGACACGGTACATGTGAAGTGTGTGCACTTAAAAACCTCACACATTTCACCAGTCATTTGCGAAATAGTTTATCATGACAGAAACCACATATCCATTACTTACATGTTTATTTCCCTTGAAGAGATGGTGCAAGGCACAGTTTTCTTTTTCTGTTGTTTGTGTTTCTGATATAGTAGCTGATGACATGATGTCTAAATTCTGAGTTATAGTGAAAGCATTATATCTCATTGCTCCTCAACTGTGTGTTTCCTTTCTGCTCATGCCCTCACGTTTTGTCCCACTGGTTCTGTTACTAACATCCTGCTTTGATTCTGATTTCAAGAATCCTGAACTTGGCTCTTCATTCTGCCTAGAATGTTCTTCCCATATTACATCATTTAGATTGCTGCTCAAATATCACCAAACCAGACAGCTCTTCTCTGACCATGCTTCTCTCTATTCCAGACATTGTTTGTGTTCTTCCAAGTATCTGTTGCCAAAACTGTATTTATATCCTATAAACACATTTTAATTGTTTCTCCCAGTTTACTCTCACGTGTGAGTTCCATAAGGGCAGGGATTTCTATACATTCTTATATCCCCTATGTAGACAGTACATCCTTCATAAATGACAACCTAAGAATGAGAGTTAATTTGTAAGCATGTATTATGTAGATGTGCTTTTGCTTTGCAGTCATATAAACATACATGTGTATTGTAACTATGACCGAGTATGAAACATGTAGGAAATATGAATATGGATATTGAATAAATATTTATACCCAGTCTGAAATCCTTATTACATATCATGAAAAATTTAAAAAAGAGACATTCTCCATAGTCTCGTTTTACATACCTTCCAGTTATTTTTAATGAGAAATTGTTGGATGAAGTACAAGAGAGTCTGCTGTGTATTCAATTCTACTTATTAGGGAAAAAAATGTTAAAGTTAATCCCTAATGCAGCCAGCAAAGTCCTTCTCGTTTTGAAATAACCTCATTTATAAATATTCCTGCAAAGAAGTTATTTTAAAAGAATTCAGAACTTCCCTTCTTCAAACAACATGGAAAGAAGTACCAGGCTCTGGGACAAATCTCACTCTTTCTAGTGTGTGGATGGGGTAGGATCATCAGGGATACGGATGAAGGTGGAGGCTGTTATTACTGACGTGAGGTTGGCCTGGCAAACACAGTAATGTCAATAATCTGTCATGGCAGATTTGGAAGCTTTTATGTTACTGCAGGGTGCCCCTCCTCCCTCCCCTGACATCCTTCGGGACATAAACTTAAATCACTTCCAGTTTAATGTTACAAGGATCCAGATCAGCCTCGAAAACAACCTTAAAAATATTCCCATCAATTCCAAGTGCATTCCCCACAGAACGCTTTCTCTCTCTGTGTCTGTGGCAGTTCATAAAAGCTGCAACAAAGTTGTCTTTCTGAGACAGCTATTGCACGGTTTGCTTCATACAGGCTCTTACGAGATGCCTTTTGATGATCACTAAATGTGATCATTTGACACTTAAAGATTTAGGGATATGTTCAAAGAGGTTATAATGGGTGTTCTCTATTTTTCAAGTATTTTTAGGTTTGTCAGTTCAAGGTTATTCAGAAAATGCAAATGCTCCCGTAAGATTTATTTCTAACATTTGCAAGAAAACAGTCTACGCAGAGTGCTATTCACACAACTGCAGTAGCATACACAGACTTAGATGATCAATTGTCGATATCAGCAGGAACACAGGAAAGATGCCCAGTAAAAGTCACCATGTAGTAGTTGTCATGGATGTGTGAGTGTGCTTCCTCCCAGGAATTTATGGTGCAACTCATCTGTTTATCAGGATATATGTAAATATGCATCATATGACCATAAATTTATAGATTGCACATATATTCCTAGTCACTAAACATGGAGCATACAAAGTATTTGTGTTTTTACACAGTGTTTTAACTACCATTTCCCTTTTTACAACAATATCATATCAACAGACTATATTTCACCACTCCCATTACTGATAATTTTTACTGATTCTAATATCAGATAATTATAAATAGGTCAAAGGTCATTACAATTATCTTTGCCCCTAAAGATTTTTTTCACCGGTATGTTTGGTGAAAATACTACCTTCTGGAAAGAGTCTTGTATTATTTGGTCACTAATTAGAAATGTATTTATCAGACCTATTGCAATATTGCTAAATAACTAGAAAGCAGGACACTAGCCATCTTTAAAGCAAATTTCTTGATTATTTTGCCGTGCAGGTTATTCGTTGCTGCTGTTCAGGTACTGATCAAATTCATAATGGTGAACACCTTTCCAGATACCTGGCTCTGGTTCCTTTGTACGCGTGGCCTTGTGTAACATGCCCTTTGCCACGTAACTACACATTTTTATAGACTATACTGGGGGCATAATGCTGTTTGCTTGAATGCCTGTATCAACACTTAGAAGATAATTGAAATGAAACTTGCAGAATGTGATTCTTAACTATTTCTATAATGTCTTCATAGAAGGCAAAAATGTGTGTTTTATACCTTCCCAGACCATTTTTTTATTTTGTTTTGATCTGTTTCACTTATATAAGGTCTCCTTCTGTAGGTCACACTAGCTTCCAATGTCAGACTCTAGTGTCTCTGCCTCCTGGGCGCTGATATGATGAATGTGGATCATTCATAACACATTTTCTGGTTTGGTTCCCATTATTTTAGAAAGATCCTTATGCACAAAAAAAAGTTTCTCAAGTCATTTCTTTATGATGTAATGTAGAAGAAGGTAAAAAGTCCTATCATTGCTCCATTTCTAGGTTGTATTTTTTTTTTAAATTTTGAAACATGTTTTTACCTCTAAATGTCCTTAAATTTCTTTGTATTGGTGAATGGTTTGAGGAAAGAGCCTTTGAATCATATTTTGAAATCAATTTTTCAAGAAGATTTAAATTTCTCATCAGTTTTCCTTGCCTTCATTGTCACATATTAAAAATTAATGAGCCAAAGAACCTCTTTCTTCCTTGTCTATTCTGTTTCACGATCTTAATTATAGCTTCTGATCCTCGACTCCAGCTCTTCAACAAATGAAGTTTATAATACTCAAATACTCCTATACTTTTATTCAGAACTTTCCTTTATAATCAATAAAGTCATGTCCAAGGTAGCATTTAGAATGTTCTTTTCTATGTTTTTCTATTGAGTAAGTAGATTCTGTTGTGTGGTGAGCAATCGTGTGCGTTTGGTAAAACTGGGCCCCATTCTTTCACTTGTGATTTCTTTAAGAGTCAAAATTTGGTCTTATTTAAGAGTTGATAACATTAATACATCTGACATAATATTTACAAGAGTATAAATACACTCAGTAGTCTTATGAAATATAAAAAATGCCATTACATTCCAAGTTCTGTGTTCCTTTTCCTAAGACGTCCCTTCTTTCTTTACCTGGACACAAACACAGCCTGACTTTTTTTAAATTTCTTCTGTTTTCTTAATAGTTAATTATGATTATTTGAAATTTCAAACAACGTTTTAATTTTGACTGTCTTAAACTGCACGTAAACGTTCAGATTATTTTCCTTTTAACTCAACCTTCAGTTTAAAAAGCACCATTCGTGCTTCTGAAAACCAATTTGCAAAGAATCTAAGTTGAATGATTGCAATATTCAACATTCCACAAAAGGCGAAACTGTGGAACAAAAACCTCCAGGACTGTCAAGGGCTGGAGCTGCGGAAACGATGAGAGGGAGGAACATAGAGGAATTTTAGGACAGGAAAAATATTATACATTAAGCTATACTGCTAGAAGTTGTCACTGTGCACATGCAGAACCCTTAGGTTTTGCAATAAAATTTAATGTAAGCAATGGACTTTGAGTAATGATGGTGCATCCGTGCAAACAGATGGTTTCGGGTGTGGGCTGTTGACTGGGGTGGAGGTTCTGCTTATAAAAAAGGGCCAAGAAATACAGGGAAACTCTAGTTACTGTACAATCTTGCTATGGCCATGAATCTGCTCTAAAAGTTATGCTTCTGAATAGAAAACCTTAAAATTCAGGTGCAATTAAAAAATAAGTTAATATATCAGTAATGAATTAATTAACTGCAATGAGCAATAAATAAAACAGAATGTTGCAGCTTAAAATTATTGTGTGGGTATACTACATTATTGGATAACTAGCATTTACCAACTGTCTCTCCCTACAGTTTAAGCTTTGTGAATACCAGATTTTTATACTTCTTATTCCTTTGTGTATCTTCAGAGCCTAGAATTTCCTAATATATAATAGGCATTTGCTCTTTAGTGAATGTAGCAATAGATGCTAGAAGATTTTCTCATTATCCTCTCTGGTGAGGTTTGAATATTTTCATATATAGTGTAATATCTGTTAACTTTATTTAATTAATATATAGTTATATCATTCCCTGTATTTTCCTCCCTCCACTCCTCAAATTCATAGCCTCTTTTTGTTATTGTCATGTATGTGTGTGTTTGTGTGTGTGTTTGTGTAAATATATAAACACAAGAATACATTCATTCTTGATAATGTTTTCAGCAGGGCTCACTGCTTGGACAACTATTTAGTGGACTCATTTCCAGGTGAGACTAATTCTCCCACAGAACATTTCTTCACCACCTTCACCTAGGACTAGACCCTGGTTAGATTTTTCCCCCTTTGTATTGGCATGTCCACTTTTATTATCTTTCTCCAGTCTAGCTTAAATGGCCATATTTTTGAGATTTCATGGATGTAGGTTCCTAGATGTCTAGAAGATGAAGTCTTGTAGCAGATTTCCTGGTACTCTGGCTCATTAAGATTGTTTACATATTTTAACACAACCAGTGTCACAAACCATGAATAAAACTCTGGTGGGATATGGATCTTTCCAAAGAATAGGAATGAGATAAACTTCTAGTCAGATGAGCTAGTGGGCTCTTAGTGTTAATAGCTATGGTTTTCTTTAGAACAGGGCATTTACTCTGAGAACTCCCAAGACTCTTTCGAGGTCTAAACACAGCTGCTGGAATCCTTAGGTTCGGCAGGTGAAGGCACTTGCAGCATTTTGAATCATTCCATGGATTTCTGTTTAATCCATCTGTTGTTTGAATGGCACCAGTCTTCTCAACTGTGACTGTGGCTATTACACCCAGTAATTCTGTGCCGCCCTCCCACAGCCAATCTTTGCTTGAGTGAGTAGAGGGCCACTCTCAGAATATTGAGGTGGACGGAGTAAGAGGAAAGGTGCCATTGCACGTTTTCAACTTGTCGCCTTAGCCTGAGACTCAACCCACACCACTGATTTTTTTTTTTTAAGACCAATTGCATCCAGGTTTCTTTGCTTTGCTTTTTTCCCCCAGATTCTTGTGCTGCCAATCAGCTTGCTTCTTGGCAAAGAGCTTCATACTCAGATTTTTACGGTCTGCCACGTCAGTGGTCACTCATCACTCTTGGCATTCAGTCCTCAACTTCTCTGTTTGGTTCTGACTTGAGATTTAGCCTTCTTGTAATCACATTGATGACGAATCAGAGACAAGTACAAGTGTTTATTGTTTTGTAAATTTAGTAGAGCCTTTCCCAGAGTTTCAAGACCAAATTTATGGAGAATAAACAAATTTTACCACAAATCTCTCTTTTTTCCAAATCTCAGTCAATGGAATTCACACATTAAATATACTGTAAATTTTATATATGCTGTGAGACTGCAGCAGATTGAAAAAGCACCATAAGTTGCACCTAGCTCCTATCTTATGTCATTTGACTGACAATTTAAACATTATTCGAAATAAAATATAGTAACAAAAATAGTCATTAGAGCATATACTAATATTAATGATTCATTAAACAAATTCTTGAAATATATTTAAACAAATCTTTGATTAGATACTAGATATATAATAAAAGTCCTTAGATCTATATTATGTTGATACTATATTATCTCATATATATATATGTATATATATGAAAATTCTTGTTCATTAAACAAATATGCTTCAAACCAGTTCACATCAAAGAAATAGGTGGTATCACTCATAGTGATAGTATATTAAAGCTATGGCTTAAGTCAGTGTTTTTGATTTACCTCGTTTGAGCTAGTTTTCTCCAAAATTATCCATCTAAAACAAAAGTGCTTAGATTCTGTTGAAAGCTACATGATTTTAGTGCAATTTGCCTCAAAGCAAATGTTATTCTGGCAATAGCCTCTGTTTTATGTAGTGCCATGCAGCATATACGAGAGAAACACTAGATTCTAATCAAGTGGAAACAATGAAGCAATTAAATCAATGAAAAATGTGAAGGCACACAATGAAAGTAGATTACATCTTCAACACTAAGGAAAATGACCCCCTGCCATGAAATGCCACCATGTCCCTGTGTGAGCGCCGAATCAGAAAGAGCCCAAGGAAATGTGTTCAAGGCCTAAATAAGTTCCCAGCAGCAGAAACAGCAGAGCGGCAGGAGGACACCATCAGCAGAGGGGCACAGACCAAGTTCGGAAAAAGAAAACAGATCTCGAGATTGTCAATTCCAAAGTAAATCAGCACAGAAAGTTGTTGTAGAACCCTTTAAAGATACCAAGACTGAGAAGAAATTTAAAGAAAATTTCCCAAATCCCAGAAAGAAAATACTCCTAAATCACATAAAACAAAACAAGAAAACAAAAACTTACCAACTCACAGAACTGCACGCTAAGAATATCAGACCAGGTGAACGTCATTGGATGCCTTGTAGTTCCTCTTACAGGTGTTGACGATGAAACCTATTGCTGAAAATGTCATAGTGAATATCCGTTTGTAGAACCAGTCTTACGACATGGAAAGCAAGAATTAACCGATAAGGAAGTCACAATCCTATTTCTTTCAAATGTTTTTTTTTAGTGTATGGATGCAGCATCATTTTTACATGTAAATACACTGATTGTTACTCATTTTTGACTTTTAAATCTTTTCCCATCAACAAAAGTATGTTTATTTTGCTGCTGGTCCCTTCCAGGAACCATGTAAGCCTCAAAGGCAAGATTAGCAGACACACAGCCAATGTTCAATTGGGGTCCTGAGCTAGAATTGAGCATGCGCCCTCTCTCTGCTCTTCAGTCTTCAGAATTGATACAGCGGAGGAGGAGGAGGGTTGGTAGAAAGCATGCAATATAAAAGAACACTTATATTCTGAAACTAGTTAGCGGTCTTCACACAATTCATTTCACTGTGGAGAAGTCCTCCTTGCTTCCCCACCCCCCCTTTTTTCTGTCTTGTTTTCATTGTGCTTGGACCAAAGCATTCAGATTTTTGCTTCATTCTTTCCCATTGAATTATTCTCTTGGTACCCCATATATCCTGATGTAGAGTTTCTTGTAATAAAGCATAGAGTCGTCAATTTAAAAAAGCTTAGCTTTTCAATTTTTCCTGTACTTACTCGTATTTTAAGCTAGGGCCCCATGCATGCTAGGCAAGCATGCTACCACTGAGCTATGCCAAGCTCATATTTTTTTAGATTTAGGTTAGTTTTGTTACCTTTGGTCAAATCCAAACATCCTGTTCCTGTTTTGACTACAAAGAGTTGCACTCTTCCCAAGATGCACTTGACTTTATCTTCTTTGAACAGTGTCTTCAAGCTGCCACTGACTTTTATCTGTTTTCTAAAATGTTGAAAATTCATGTACACAGCAAAATAAAATAATAAAAAAATTGCAACGCAAAGTAATTACTCATAAGCAAGAATATACAGCTGCCATTTTGCTAGTTCTCTTTCGTGAAGGGTTTTTCCTCTTTCTAGTCCTGTTTTGTTTTGGATTGCCTGTCTTTACATGTTATTTGGGTTTGGCTACAGTTATGTCCTGACACCATTCTTATTTTCCTTATATATCTTCTAGTTTTATTTCCTTTGTGGTGAGTATATAACACTTTAGATTAAACTGATCATCAATTATATTCAGTCATAACAAGTCATATTATTTAACTTCACCCATTTATCAACGCCATATCTTCTTTATGTTTATTTCTCATCCATTTTAATAGTTTTTCTTAGTCCCAGGGAAGGAACCCAGGGCCCCACACATGCTGAGCAAGCACTCCTCCATTCGGTATATCCCTGGACTCTAGACGTTTATCTCGTTTGTATTATAACTTCGTGTGTTAGAAACTATTCTTTGATATAATTCAAGATTAACTAATTGCAGCCTGTTCCTCAAGAATACTGAGTTTGATCCTCAATAAAATGGAGATGGAATTGATCAGAAAGCAATTGCAATGTTGGCCATCTTACTTTGGTAAGAAGAGATTTATAGTGTGTTAGGGCATATGAGAACTATTTGATGGGCTGCAGGGGTACTGCAGTGGGAAGAGAACTTGTTGCTCATGCAGAGGACTAGAGTTCAGATCTCAACATCACCTGTATGGGAAGGAGAAACAGACTTACCAATGTATCCGCATCACTATTTCCAGATGATCTAACCCCTCTTCCCTCTCCTCAAGTACCATCCAAATGATCACACATGCAGAGAGACAAATACATATTCCCATAAACAAAATAAATCTTTAAAAAAGAAATACTGAACTAAGTATATTTCAATTCAGAAGTTATTGAATGGATTATTTTCATTTAATACTTTAATAAAATAAATTAATTCATATAAAAATGTTAATATTTTTCTGATTCCTCCTTTTACAGTGGTAGTAAAAAGTTAATCCAACAAAAATGACAACATAGGAAGTCTGACCTCCAGCAGTGAAGATATATACATATACTACAACACGGTATCTCTAGTGCATCAAATGTTTATTTTAACGCTTATATGACTGAGGCAAAATGAACAGTGTAGCGTGTTACTGAATGTGTTCTTCCAAGCTAGAATGACTAGATAGAATTTGATTGACAGATGAAATTCACTGTGAAGCCAAGACAGAAAGATAAAATGAGCTAATTTTTTCCCAGTGTAAAATGAACAAATCAAACTGAAACAAAACCCTCCATACTTTTGTGCATAAGCTCCAAAAGTTGTGTAGAAGGTTCTGAAATCTTTTATAATGTAATTGATACAACTTAAAGTATTAAATTATTAGATACTCAGGATTCATTTCAGAAAAACAGAAAGCTTCTCTCTGATGAAATAGTGATGTGTCTGGAAATACAGGGTGCCCATGAGTGAGTGTAGGTGTACATGATATTGATACTGAGCATTCCAGGGTACCTGCATCTCCCTTCTTGCCTCAAAGCTTCCACAGATTCTCCTGTCTCATGCTTGGAATTCTCCTGGCCCTTGGCTTAGTAGAAACTGGGATAAGGACATGCTGTCACATCTGGCTGTATGTGAATTTTTTGGTTTGAAGGCATATCTTCATGTTTTCCTAACTGCCTTTTTTCTAATTGCTTTAGCCATTCAGCCAGATCCCAACCCTCTACATGTTTCAGAAAGATGTGCTGACTTTAGTCCCAAGAGTCAAAAATTTCCAGGTTGAAATTGATCACATGACCCAAATGAGGTCAACCAACTTTTCATTCTAAGTTCTGTCTTTTAGACTGGGGTGTCTCTGACGTTTTCTTTCAGCGGGCGAGGCTTTCCACACATAGGACAATGTATATGGTATAATGCATATGATAACCATATGACTGCAGATAGGAAAAGGTTCATCGGAACTTTGAGGGGCTAACACAGAATAATCTCAGGCAGAATTATGTTTGTAAGAAGTTTAATGTTATTCATATGCCATTGAAATCTTATAACTGAACAACAGTACCTTTAAAAAATCTAATCTTCGTTATAGTTTAAGAATGAAAAGAAAATAGAGCGAGTCTCAAAGGAAAATGCTGACCCAGGGACTTGAGTCCAATTCAGAGCCTATGAAACACGTTCTCCTTCATACATGCCACGGGACACATGTCCAACCCCTACTCACACATCACACACACAACGATAACACATAGAATAAAATATCTCTAGTAAATAATCATATGTTTTATACCTACTGATAATACAATAAAAACTGACTCTGTCCTAGAACAATATTCCAGTGTCTTTTCTCATGGAACTATTAAAAAATGACATTTCTGTTGACAGCTCTTCATATTTTTGTTTTGGTTAGGTGTGGTTTGGTTTTTTGAGACTGAATTTCTCTGTAGCTTTGAAGCTGTCCTGGAACTCACTGTGTAGCCCAGGCTGGCCTTGAACTCACAGACGTTCCCTGCCTCTGCCTCCTGAGTGCTAGAATTAAAGGCATGCACCACCACCACATCACTAGCACGTTTTAAGTACAGAATCGAATCAAAGATATTCCTATATTTTGTTTTAATCCTAGTCTATTATATAAGCCTCATCTTTTAAAAGAGAACTTATTAAAAAAATAGAGCAAATTTTATTTTTTTATACCATAGATATGTAATAATGAACATTTTCCTCAACAGTTATGTCTGAGAACTTTAGAGTTATGATGAATGACAACCAATCCATATCATTCTGGTTTTACTAAAAGGTAGATCTTAGAATCTATCTTTAGTTTGAACATCCATTGTTGGACATGTAGACAAGTTAAGAACAACTGTAACAGCAATATGTAAGATGACACCCCCCAAAGAAATTAGCAGTGCAAACTTACATCTTCAAATATAAACAACAGCTCAATATATTGAATAAGTCCAAACTAATACTAAAAACATTCTATTAACATTGTGTTTTTCTCTCTCATCAGGACCCTTGGAAACTTAAAACATAAAATAAGATCCTGATGTAAGTGGGTTTAGCTTTTCATACAAGAGTTTATAAAACAGAAAGCAAATTTTTAGCATTTCACAGAGCACTGGTGTACCCTGACAGAATTCCGGGATTGCTGGCCTCCTTTCAACTTCACACTGAAAGTGCAGCCTGACAGAAATGAGTAGGAGTTGAAATTGGGCTGACCTTTGAGCGCATGCGGGCTTTTCTGTTTGTGTCCCTGTCTTATTTTGACCTTTACTTAAAAGGAAACACAGAGGATGACAGTAGTTATCTTTCATAAGTTGGGGAAAGATGGTTACTTATTAAATGTCTGCATTTCCCCTTCCCTGTTCCACCTCAGTCTCTTTGAAGATGGCATCAATCAGATGGACTTCTGGTCACAATTGAAAGAAAATACAATGAAATGCATTTGGACAAAAAAAAGGGAATTTATTCCTCTCATAAAATGACAAGACTGGATTCAAGTCCCAGAAAATATAATTAGGACTTGGTTTCTCTCCATCTCTTTACTCTGCCGTCTGTCATATTGGCTTCAGTTCCCAGCGTCACACGGTAGCAAGAGGTTGCCCACAGCACCAACCTCAGAACACTCTCAGGTTTCAGGGATTGCAGAAAAGTGTGCATAAAAGTGAACATCTTTCTCCTGGAAATTACAAAAGAAACTTTGCTTAAGTTTGGTGTGGGTCACATGCCAGGATCTTGACCAATGAGTGTGACTCACAGGAATAGACCCAGGGTCTGTTTCCAGGTTCTGCACTCTGTGTCAGAGGTATCAGAGCTGTGGACACCACAGGGCTGATGCCTTTTTATCAGGTCAGAATCACACAGAGGCAAGAAGACATTTTTCACCTTTGAAAAACAATATTTCTAACACACTCTGCTTTGATACCTGAAAATCCCTAAGAACCCTCCCCTCATCAGCTCAAAGTATTCTTCCTTCCATCCATTTGATTTTGTTCATGCTTTAGTTCTTGAATTCAGCATCTCCTATTGACACGCAAGTCATAAGTGTTTGATCTCCCTGGTGCAGTTTAAAGCAAGTGGTGGAACTTTAAGGGGTGGGGCCTCGTGAAAGGTCTTTCGTTCTCTTCCTAGTCATGAGCCACACTGTTTTCTCCACCACATTCTTCAGCTATGACATGGTGCCTCATCCGAGACCTAAATAGCAATAAGACCAAGCGACTAATCACAGTCCGGAAACACCCAAACTGGGAGCCATGGCAGAGTTTCTGTCTTTCTAAGTTATCACAAGAATTTGAGCAATGTGGAGCTATCCCGCATCTCCCAAGGCCCTGCTCCACTAACTCTCCAAGCCAGTAGCCACCGTCCTTTTCAGAGCTCCCAAAGGATTCTGGGCATGCCAGCACAGATCGCACTGTGTTATGCAAACTTACTGGTTAGCTGGATGCTCTTTTCCTGTTTTGTGGATGGTTCACATTAAGCCATCGTTGTCCAGCATGAAAATGACCCAAGAACAGTTATTTAATAAAGGTATACTAACTGAATGAATGAACGAATGAATGAATAATGGAAGGAAGTAATGACTCAGATGATAGAGGATGGGTATATATGTATGGAAGACTGGACTCCTAAATGTGACCCATCTGGGATTTGTAGCAGACAATTTCAGTCACAGTTAGATAAATAAATGTTAGATTTCCATCACTTTTAGGCTTCAGGACATTTTTGTCGGAATAAAGATAACTGTGGTAGCATTACAAAACTTAGGTTGATCCTGCCTGCCCTTGCTATATTCTTTCTGTGTCTGTCTGTCTGTCTCTTACCTCCTCTCCTTCCCCCTCCTTCTCTCTTCATAAAAACCTATATTTTCCTAAATGCTTAATTAAAAATGATGCAATGCAACTCCTATTTTTCATGGGTTTCATATATAATCCCAAAGGGTGAGCAACTCGGGGAAAGCACTGGCCACAGTTTTGCTACAGTGAAATCTCTAGACGAAGCACTTTTTTTTTTTCTGACAATTTATTTGACTACAAAGTATCTGTCAGGCTTCAGAGGGGAAAAAAATCATCCAGAGTTTTCAAGAAAAGGAACTTCTAAAGGTAGATGAAGCCAACTCATTTCAAGGGGGGAAAAAGTAGATTAGCCAACGGTGAAATCTCTACAGTCCCAGGGAGATTTTTTTTTCTTGCTTGAATTTTGCTGAAGCAAGGTTTTCGTCAATTATTCCCATGAAAGCATAAAAGTGCTGTGGGTATATGACTCTCTCTCTTAAAGGCAAATGTTCTCTTTTAAATATCATTTCAAGACTTACTTTAAAAATATATACGAGCCATATATGACTGCGGTGCCTCTATAAAATAAGCAAAAATGGACAGAAGTGGACAGAATATTTTAGTCCTTCTCTAATCTATCCTAGCCCTTCCACGCTGGCAATTTCCCCTAATGTCTTGTGTCTTTTCAGACATATTTTAACTTCATCTACATTATTCTTTATAAAGCCTCCTCAATTTATTTTTTGTGAATCTTTCTCCATATTACTGCTTTTCATTGGTCAGAAAATTTTATGGCACTTAATTCCAACACGAAATCTAAGCCGCCATCCCTGAGTCCCATATAGTTTTCTGGGTTGACCTGAGACAACCCCAAGCAGATGCATGCTCCTAGGACTCTGAACTAAAAGTGAGTGAGACAAGAAGTTAAGGCATCATGAGGGTGGAAATCCTACAGACACAGCTGTGGCAGCTGAGACAACACACGGTCTGGGCTGTGCCTCTTGTGGGCTGCAGCACTTCCTAATTCCCGATTTCCTTTGGAGCTTCCTGTTTCCAGCAGTCTTCTTCCTGTTCCCATGGATACCAGAAGTCTATAAGGCACAGCGTGACTGCTCTTAGTACTTCAGGATGTCTGTCTCTCTGTTATTTTCTAATATAGACTTCTTTCTCTCTTTGTACTTACATTTCCCCCATTGTATTACAGATGTGCCCCGTACAATTGCATCCTCTTCAAAGTGACATAATATTAGATTTTTATAGATCAAATCTCAAAACTTCTTTTTAATAGAAATTCTTTGAATACAAGTAATCAAATTCAATTTATTCATTTTTTTTTAACCTTTGGCCCTTTCCCCATTTTAACAGCCAATATCTTAATCAAATACAAAGTACAGGCTATGATAAGTCAAGTAAATGCATTAAGCCCTGAGAATAACTCCCAAAAGAACACATTACAATGCCTATAAATGTTACTCAGGGTCCCATTCCCTTCCAGATGTACAAAACAGTGGAATTCAACAGGAAGGGGAGGAGTCAGCATACCCACTTATGATCAAGCCAATTTTATATTTTGGTTGTGAGCCTTGCCTTTAATGGCTGAGCCACCTCTCCAGCACATAACCTGCTTGATGAACCTCACAGAGGGAGGAAGGGTTGTAGGAGCCAGAGGGGTCAATAACACCACAAGTGTTCCCACAGAATCAACTAAGCAGGGCTCATAGGGGCTCACAGAGACTGAAGTGACAATCACGAAGCCTGTGTGGGTGCTAGGTTCCCTGCATGTATGTTTCAGTCATGTCGCTTGGTGTTCTTGTGGGACTCCTAACAGTGGGACTGGGGTGGGGGCGTCTGACTCTTTTGCTTGCTCTTGGCATCCTTTTCCTCCTACTGGGCTGCCTTATGCAGCCTTGATATGAGGGTTTGTGCCTAGTCTTTTTGTGTCTTCTTGGGCCCTGTTCCTTTGATGTTCTGAGGAGGCCTGCCTTATTCTGAAGGGGAACAAAGGAGCAATGGATCTGGGGGAGATGGGGGGCTAGAGGAGGAAACTGAGGAGTGGAGGGAGAGGAATCTGTGCTCAGAATGCAATGTATGAGAGAAAAAAAAAATATATATATATATATATATATAATGATCAAGTGACTTTTAAGAGGGTGCATTTTCAATAATCAAGGATACTCTCCAACATATGGTGCTAGGGAAACAGTCAAACTATAAGAGATAAACACAGGATATAGAGGATATATTTTTTTTGACAAAACCTCAACAGGGCTCTTAGCTAATTGGGGAAGTGAAAACTTTTCATAATTTTAAATAATTTTATTTAAATAAATGCTATTGAATTCTTTTAAACTCAAATATGGATGTTTTCATATGTAGCAATTTTATAAAATAGCAGGAGAGTTTTTCTACGAGCTACAAATTCTATCATTTATTTTCATGTCTCTTTATGGACTGCCTGCATAATGCACTGTCTGCAGCGTCTCACTTAAACGTGTTTCTAAAGGTAACAACAGAGAAACTGTGGGAAGCACTTTTCCTGTTCATGCTCCAGAGAAAGACGGTATTTAGTCACCACTGTTACAGTCTTCATGCCGAAGTCTGACTACAGCCTGGCTTCCTACCTGCTACACCATTAGGGGATTCCCTCGGTGCTCTGAAACTGTTTTTCCCATGCTGGTTCTTTGCTTTCTAATGCTAAAAAAACAATAAAGACGTGTGTAAGACTCTAATAATTAGAAAGAGAGAACTCAACTGACTTTTCAGGATCAGAACCCAAACTGTGGGATAATCTCTCTTTAACTATTGCTAGCCATTATTCAAGCATCTCACTGAGGTTTATACTTCAATTAGAAATTACACACACATAAATACATAACTACCTTAGTGTAGGTTTGCAAAAGTAAAATTTCTGTTTCAAAATTATATATATTTTGAATATATATATATATATATACCCTCATCTTTTGGCAACTTAGGCGGTTTAATATTTTTATGGTATCTTATCATTTCCTTAGGATTTCTATTCTTGCTTGTTTCTTAAATCATTTATAATATATTCAAACATAATAATTTCTTTTGAATTGTTTAATTATCTCTGTTCTTTGTTGCTTCTTCTAATATTCCTTCGTGTTGTTGACTCCTCCTAATCTGGTCTCCTGGTTCCATAGAACTTCAGAGTAAAAAAAAAAAATCTTAAGCCCCTTTCCCAAAGTACTTTCTTCTAAAAAAGACATAACTTGCAAATTATGACTAAACCTAAAATTGAGATTTGAATTACTGCGAATGTGGGAAAAGAGTGAATACCAAGAATGTTTATATTCACAAGGAGACCAGATAGAAGGAAGGTCAAGGTCAAACATTAGGATTGACTAAAGGTGATGGTGTCACCAGGAAGCATTAGGAGCATCAAGCATGCTCACTGTGTGAGAAAGCCATTGTCTGCTTCCCAAGGTGGCTTGGGAAAATGCCATCAGTGTACTTGTTCCTACTTTTCATGGTAACAGCCTCTATCTTTCTGTTATGTATGTGTGTGTGTGTGTGTGTGAATAAAGTTATCTTTTAAAGTTGAAAAAAATAGAACCAAACTCTCAGTTTTACTTATTATGTTCATTCCAAATAAGAGGCATAGTTTGTATCAATTTAATAAGTGGAGTATTCATTGCATTGGCAGGATTTAAACTTGAAGACATAATTTAGGCTTTCTAAGGCTCCTCCGGTCACTAAGTTCCAATGACTAAGAGCTTCCACCTCTGCACCCTAGCAACAGACGTTCTGTCTGCTTACAGCTTGTCAGGAAGTCCCTAGAAGACTAGAAAATGATAATAAAATATTTTTCCTGGGGAGTCTTTTTGGGGTCAGGTTGGGTGTTTTATAGGAGAACCTTTACTTCATCTTTTTGCATCATTTAGCCACAGGTTAACTATTCTGTTTTAGGTCAGAACCCACATTTATTGTTTTTCAGTTCCCAGACTGGAGTTTTAATTTTGTCCTTATTTATAGAAACACAACTTGTTAACTTCATGTGCTTGTCTTTGTTTTTTTTTTCTTTAACTCTACTGTGTATTTATTACTTTTTATTAGCATATTTTCCCCCATCTGTTTTTGAGGGGGTGGAGATCGTAACGGAAATACCTATAGTCTCATTACCATATGACTAAACATCACCTTGGGCTAGATTTTCAAAAGTAAAACTTCTCATTCAAAAAAGCGATTGCATTTACAGTTTGAATTTCTCACCAAATATCATGCTCCTTTATGCCTTCCTTTTCACTGTGACTGAGTGCGTCCTGCCTCATACTTTGGGCCATGGCATATATTACAGCTTGAAGAAAAAAATCTTCCTTGTTGGCTAAGTTTACTTTGCCGCATAACTAAAGACACTGAGGAGGCCATCATTTGTATTTCCATTTGTGTTTGCTCTCTTGTTGCCTCCCTATGCACTTCCTAAAGACTAACATTCTCTCAAACGTCTCTACTTTCTTTACCTAGATGTGTGAGTGATATGTAACAATTCATGATAATGCTATTATCATATTCTGTACTATACTCATATAGTCCATGTCCTATGCCGTCTTCACAATTGGTAGGAGGTAAGCAATAACACCATTGACATCTTGTAAGGGTAGGCTATACCTTAGAAAGAGAAGTTGAGTAATTTGAAAACTATGGCCAAAGTCACATAACTCTGAAGTTCACAAACCAAGTGATCAGCTAGTGCCAAATACTACCCTGTATTCTGAAGTCACCCGTAAAGCTGATTACAAACTTTCATTATAAATATGATTTTTAAACATAGATAGGCATTTTAAATAAAGGCCAAATTCTCTTAAACACACACACACACACAATCTCAAGCTTCTTTCTCCCTAGCAGAGAGAATTTTATTGTCCTAGAACTTGTAGAGAGGTACAGCTGTGAGCTTCTTCCAAGCTGCAGCAAATCTGATTTTAAAAGCTTGATAATGGTCAAATGGTACTATCCAAGAAGGAGGATAGATTCGTTGTTTCTTGTAAAGGATCCCAAAATGAAATTCCAATGTCTACACATATCTTTATCTAGCAGAAAGAGCTGTCAAGCACACCTAAAATTCCCTGAATTCTCTGAATTCAGAAAAAGAACACGGACATTGTGGTGCACTAAGAAGGCTGTTCCCTAAACAAAACCTTGAGCAATACTGACATTGAAAAAGCCTGTGTTTTCACCGGTATCTTCTCCATAAAAGACTTTTCTTTTTTTAACTAGCCCAATAAATATTTATTGGAGACGTTGCTTATAAAAAGAACATACCAGGTGTCAGGTTATACTGGCTTCAAGGGACGGGTGAAAGGTGTGGTCCTTTGGTGCTGCCACTAGCTTCCATTGTCATAATTAGCAAATTGTTAGCTTGGGAACCCAAAATTTAAATGGAACATTATCTTTCCTGTGATGATCCCTGCCCCTGTCTTTGAAGAGACTCAGAGTCTGACCATTGGCAGGCATTAGTTAGACCATTTGTCTCAACCTTATTCAACTGCATAATCTTTTTGCCTCAAAGAATCTACAATATGTCTTTCATGTGTAAAGAAAATTCTTACTCAACCTGTAAAAAACCTAGCAGATGGCGCAGTAATTTGTATATCCATGCATGCATACAGGATACGTTCTCAGAGAATGAAGCAGATTCATGTTAGACCTATTTAAATATTTCATTATATTTAATTTTAATTCATTTATTCATAGTTTTAACCTCTGTAAGTACAACTGTTATTTAAATTAATAGGCAGGTAAACGGCATCAACAAAACTGCAGCATTTAATGTTTAAGATAACTGACATGCATGAAGTCATTGTATTAAAATATTGGTTTTCCTATTGTTTCCACAGATGGTGCCAGTAATTAATATTATGCTATTTTTTCCATCAGCAGGATTTTCTGTTGACAAAATTCACATGATATAAAATAAACTGTTATATTATACTACCCAGTTATATGATGTATAGTTTATATATTTATTGGTGATAATAGGTTTGTCATGTTCAAAATATGTTATGCTCTCAATGGACAATGAATTATTAAAGTTAATAAGACAGGCAGTGGGGTACACTCACAAAAACGTTAACTGCACAGTTGATCATAGATGTGTAACAAATCTGTAGCATGGCCATCTGGCCTCCGAGAATGGTGTGTAGATGATCAAAGGTATTGAGAAATAATACAACATCCCCCTTTTTAAAAGTCCTTGCGAAGGGAAGTGTCTGTCCCGAGTGGCCAATAGATGTGTTCTTTATTATTTCAGAAATGCCAGGAGATCTCAGGAGCACTGCTATGTATGAGCATGTAATCTTAAAATATGGGATTAAAACCTGACTTTTTATACTGACCACCCCCACTTAACATATATCCTCAGTAAGCTGACCTACCACATGAGGAAGAAGAGCGGTTCCATGGCATCCATCTGGGTAAGCCACTCGACAGGATCCCAGTCCTCCTCACTTTAACTAGCACCCCAACAGAGGGTAAAGAAGTAGAAAATCAATACACATAAATTTCTCCTGCACCTTTCAGACCGATAAAAATGCAACACGGTAGTTAAACTTTGAAGCCTTTTACTCATTCCTTTCTGAAGGTCATAAAGACACTCTTTAAATATACCCGGTTCTCAAAACTGTGAACTACTACACAGAGCATGCTTCATCATTAAACAATGCTTCCAAACAAAGAGATCCCAAAGGGAATAAAAGGCTCTATATCGAGCCGGGCGATGGTGGCGCACGCCTTTAATCCCAGCACTCGGGAGGCAGAGGCAGGCAGATCTCTGTGAGTTCGAGACCAGCCTGGTCTACAGAGCTAGTTCCAGGACAGGCTCCAAAGCCACAGAGAAACCCTGTCTCGAAAAACCAAAAAAAAAAAAAAAAAAAAAAAAAAGGCTCTATATCTTCCTAGACTTCACTTTCTGATAGTGTTGGTCGGTGTCCCCGTGAGACACTCCCAATCTGTGAATGAGTTGTCCCCATTTTTTTCCTATCCATTAGTCCTTGTTCTTGCTGTAGAAACTAACCCATTTGCCTTCAAGATTCAATGGCCGCCTTCCCATGAACTCTTTGGAGGGGAACTTGAAAGACGGCAGTCTTCCATGTTAGTGGGTGTCACCATTCTAAGTCCATCCCTTCCCACTTCCATCCTGTAGTCTAAACGTGATTCTGCACACCACCAGGCTGTCACAGGCGGATTGCAAGACCTCGGAGGAACAGAGCTGAGGACACAAGCAAATTGAGTAAGGTGGAATGACACATTTTCATTTAAAATTAAAGAGCCTGGTATCTACAGATCTCTGCTCCTGAACTCCCAGGCTGTGGTGAAGTTCTGTAAGCCAACAGTAAAACACGGCTTGATCACTGTGTCTGCAGACAAGTGATCAAAGATTTTGTATTCACATTGGGCTTGGCTACCCTAGGGATCTCTCCCTTTTTTTCTTAATTTTTTTTTATGGTCATCGGGGGAAAAGACCTAACTTCACTTCATTTTCACGCTAAATTCCCGTACAGACAGGAACATATTAATCATCTGGAAAAATCAGGATTGTAAAATTTACAATAAGAAATCTTGTCCTGGAGCTTTGGTCTCTTTCATTACTACTAAATTGGGTCCCTGGCTTTCTTGGTTTTAGAAAAAGGCAAATGTTATTAGTTCCTTAAATCCTCTTGATATGAATCAAATTTCTGGTATGGGTGTTAACGTTCACATTGCATTTCAAACCTAGAAAACTTTGAGCAAAAAAGAAAATGTTTTCAAAATTAATAAACAACCCTCATGAAATCTGATCACCTCCTTGAACGTTAAAAACAAACCTATCAAGAGATAATTTATTGAAAATACTTTCATAACTTTTTATTTTTACATATGTTACATGCATTGAATAACAATTCCATTTGTAAATCAATACAATGACTATCGATGATACTTAAAATGTTTATACTTGTCAGTCGTATTTGGTAATGCAAAAGTCTTTCAAATCAAGGAAATGAAGTGACATAAATCCTATAAGTAGGGTACATCTTTTTATTTCTTTTGTTGTTGTTGTTTGTTTGTTTTTGTTTGTTTTGGTTTTGGTTTTTAGAGACAGGGTTTCTCTGTAGCTTTGAAGCTTATCTGTCCTGGAACTCGCTCTTGTAAACCAGGCTGGCTTCAAAGGCACAGATATCTGCCTGCCTCTGCCTCCCAAGGGCTGTGAATGAAGGTGTACACTACCACTGCCCAACTGTATTTTTTTTTTTGAAATTGGGTCAATCTTGATCTGAGTTAAAAAATTTAAATTAATAAGTATATTCTTCTAATTTAATATTCATTCTTAAATAATTTTCAGCTTTTGATAATGTATAATTGCTTTTCTTTTGGAATGATAAAATTCTGTATCAACAGGCAATGTAGGAAAGAAAGAATTGTTTTCGTTTAAGGTTCTGAGCAACGGTCCTCACTGGAAGAATTGGCAGTGGAATACAAAGTTGAAGCTCCCATTTTTAACCACACACAGAAAACAAAGATGGTAGGAACTGGAAGCAGGCTAAGGCTGTACAGTCTCAGAGCCTGTCCTCAGTGGTACACTTCCCCACCAAGGCTCCACAACCCAATACAGCACCACCACATGGAGAAAAAGAATTCAAATTCCTGAGTCTATGGTGATATTGCTCAAACCACCACAGCCCTCTCTATGACCCCATAGGCTCATAGCCTTAATAAAATGCAAAATACATTTAAATGCCAAATAATACATTTAGTTCTACTTCAAAATCTCCCATAGATTTCAACAGTCCCAACACTATTCAATAGTCCAAAGACGAAAATCTCCTTTGAGACTCAAGACAATTCCTTAACTGTCACCCCTTATAAAATCAAACAGCAAATTACGTGCTTCCAAGACACATTGGCAGGGACTAAACATTTCCTTTCCAAATGGGGAAAATGGAAACAGAATTAGAATATACTGGGCCAAAGCGAAACCAAAATCCAGCAGGCAAATACCAAATTGTTTAGATCCATATTTGGTGACTGCCACTGTGGTTTCAGAAGGCTTAAATAGCCCCACCTACCACCTTTCCTGCCTGTAGCATGCATCTCTCTCTTGAGCTGTTCCTTCTCCGTGAATACAGTTCTTCTTGCAGATGTCTCATGACTGGAATCTTCAAACTCTTGGGCTCTCTACTGAAACACCAGTTTTACTTTAATAGTTTCATACAAAGGCCCTCCAGGGACTCCCCTGCCACCCTTTGCCTGGCAGCAGTGACTCCCTGAAATCATGAAGGAAGAACCCACAGACCCCTCACTCTTTGAAGCCTCTGAAGCCAACACTGCGGACATAATGCTGACAACTTGAGACAGCGTCCTCCATCCTCCCCGCAAGCTCCTGAATCATATTAGCAGGTGCTTTTGTTTGTTGAAGCAACTGCTTTCTAGGAGCAGGAAACTCCTGAAGTTTTCTGCTTTCACAAGTTGGAAGCATATCTGGGTAGGATCCTGTCTCCAGGGCACACTTTCCAACGTTCCAATGCAGAGGAAGAGGCATTAAAGTTACTAATCTTCTTAACTTTTTCATCTTCTCTTTAAGCGCATGTCTTAGTTATAATGTTAAGTTTCATACTATTCTTTTTCTTTTCAAACTTTATATCTGCATATCTTCCTGCCCTTCTTGTTCCTTTTCATTGTAAACCTGCATAAGAGGAATCAGTATCACAGACTCAATAGTAAACCATCTTACAATCTCCTCTGCCAAAGAAATTATCCCATTGTATTTTAATTTAGTTCAATTTAGTTCAAGGATGTTCTTAGGCACAAAAGTTCTTTGCCAAAAATATTGCATCAATGGTCTCTAGCCTAGTTGTTTATCCAGTCTTTGCTAAGCTCTGAAGCATCTTGATCCAGAGCTGTACCCTCATCAGCACTAGGGTCTTCCAGACCCCTTTTAGAGTGGTCCATTAAGATTTCCATTCAACTGCCTTTCTAGTCCAAACTTCCAAACTCTTCCACATTCCCCGAATAGTAAAAGTAGATTTTTCACAGACACAGCCCGCCTCTGACACCAATGATGCAGCCACTTTTGTTGCTGTGATAAAACATTATGACTTGAAAGCAAACTTACAGACGAGTTTATTTTGGCTGATGGTTCCTAAGGCATAAGAGTCTATTATGGCAGGGAGGTAGTGCTTGATTTGACATATGTTAACAGAGGACAACCTAAGTACTAAAGAAGGATGAATAAAATGGAAAGGGAAAAGGAAAGAGGGAGGACGGAAAGAGGGGGGATGAAGGGGGGAGGAGATAAGTGATAGAATACAGCATATAAAACATGAAAACAGAATTGATCGACAACTTTTTCCTTGCCTGATAATAATACCCTGTCAATAAATGTGTAAGAAGTGTGATTTCGGTTCAAATGAAACATTGCAAATTATTAGTTGTACTTGTCATGTGATTTTTCTCCCCACTGACCCTAACTTGACTTTTCACTAATGATCTTGCTTTAAAAATCATGATGCCCTTCCTTGTGTATGATCTTTCCTTAATCTATTAGAGGTGAAAAACATAAAACAGGATTTGCCTTCCACAAATTTATGATCGGAAATACTTGTGTTTCAAAAAGTTCTTCCAAGAAATAGCAGATTTTAATGATTAGATTATTTACATTGCAATAATGACAACATCTAATATTTTTATTCAGAACAGAATAACATAATATTGCCATTTCTCTTGACAGTTTAGTTTTTTCTAAGAACTCTACCTTGGGTTTATATTTAGTTGGATTATCTGTTTCTATGAAGGGCTCTCAGTCTGAGACAATACAATACCTTTGGAGCCGGTGCTGTTGGCGTCTTCACACACTGAGTGTCTAAGCATTTGCCTCGTCTTCAACCCATGTCCCCTGAAGAAAAGATCTTCACTAACCCCGCATCAGACAGAGGTCTGATCTCCGAAATATACAAAGAACTCAAGAAATTGGACACCAAAAGATCACATAATCCAATAAAAAAAATGAAATACAGACCTAAACAGAGAACTTTCAACAGAGAAATATAAAATGGCTGAAAGACACTTAAGGAAATGTTCAACATCCTTAGTCATCAGAGAAATGTAAATCAAAACAACTCCGAGTTTCAATCTTACACCTGTGAGAATTGCCAAAATCAAAAACACTGATGACAACTTATGTTGGAGAGGTTGTGGGGTAAAAGGAACAATTCTGCATTGCTGGTGGGAATGCAATCTAGTACAGCCCCTTTGGATGTCAGTGTGGCAATTTCTCAGAAAATTAGGGTACAACGTTCCTCAAGACCAGTAATACCACTTTTGGGTATATATCCAAAGGATGCTCAATCATCCCACAAGGACATGTGCTCAACTATGTTCATAGCAGCATTGTTTGTCATAGCCAGAACCTGAAAACAACCTAACTGCCCCTTGACCGAAGAATGGATAAGGAAAACGTGATACATTTACACAATGGAGTACTGCACAGCAGAAAAAATAACGACATCTTGAATTTTGCAGGAAAATGGATGGAGCTAGAAAACATTATTTTGAGTGATGTAACCCAGACACAGAAAGACAATTATCGCATGTACTTACTCATAAGTGGTTTTTAAACATATAGCAAAGAAAACTAGCCTACAAACCACAATCCCAGAGAACTTAGACAACAATGAGGACACTAAGAGAGACTTACATAGGTCTAATCTACATGGGAAGTAGAAAAAAAGACTTTGTGTCTTCTAAGGTGCTTCCCTATTCATTTAAAGCAGTGGGGGTACCTATAGACTGCTAAAAAGGACGTAGAACAACCACCCTATCATTAGTTTTCTCCTAAGCTACTGAGAACAACCTCATTTTGTGAATTAGCCCAATTATAAGTCCTCCCTCTCTCCCTCTCCTCTCTCTCTCTCTCTCTCTCTCTCTCTCTCTCTCTCTCTCTCTCTCATTTCTGGCACACTAGATTCGTAATGAATCCTTTTATCCCAAAGAGCAGGTTTGTGTTCTCTCTGCTTCAAAAGGCACACACCAATTGGAATTCACCAACCCCTAGCCTTAGAAGACTGTACTCAGGCTGAATCTTCTCTATTGGCATGTTTGTTGTGTTGTGGTTGTTATGCCCGTTTTTTTTTTTAAATAATGTTTTACAAAATGAGATTTCTTTCAGGGAATATTTTGTACATTGTGCTGGCTTGAGGTTTAGGAAGAAGGATGTGAATGGTTTCCTGAACAATCATTCTTCAGGCATAGAAGCTGCAGCATCTTTACCTACAATGTCTAGAGAATGGCACTGACTGGGTCCTGCTAGGGAAGGAAGAGAAGAAAAGGCATGGCCATAGCCTCTGGCTGGGCTGCCTGGGTAGTGAGGGTGAACAGTCCTCCACACCTCATCTTCAAAGCAGTGGAAGGAGGGACAAGATGCCTATCAGTGGTAGAGTGCTCAAAGTGCATGCTCAAAAAGTTTGATTCTCAGCAATTAAATAAGGATGATAACTGCAATGATGATGACGAAGATGCATCTACCAGCCTGGCAATAACCCTGATCATTCTTTCAAATTATCCATAAATACCTTAAGTTCTAGTTCACTTCAGAAAGCTAAAGTATACCTAGTCTCTAACCTTAAAAAGTAAGCCATTAAATAAGGAATCCTCTCCAGTGATTCCATGATTAGAAAGAAGGATTCTAATATTTTTGCCATAATAAATAGTCATTTACATTTATTTATTAAAAGCACCTTGCACATTGAAGTATAAGACCCTGAATACAAACAACAAAATAATTTCCTAAGCTAAAGGCATTTTCAGAACCTTCTTGCAACTTCCATCATGAACTTGAAGAAGGAAAAAGCATAGATACAACAAATCATTATATGTATTATATATACAAATACAATGTACATTACACATATGCATACATATATGTAAATTCATGTAGAAGGGAAGCTGTCTAGGGGAACAAGGGGGACTAATGGGAGGGGGCTGATGAGGAAAGAGAAGTCACGGAGGCATGGAGAAAATACGTCTAATGAATAACATATACCTGTATAAAAACTTAAAAAAATAAATATTTTTGGATTCATTCATTTTATTTTACATGTGTGTGTGTGTTGCCTGCGTGAACGTGCACTGTATGTATGCCTGGAACCCATGGAGTTCAGAAGAGTGCATAGAATTTCATAGAACTAGACTGATGGGGGGTGTTAGCCCCATAAATACGTAATCAAGCTTCTAACAATACAAAGCCATCAAAGAAAAGAAACCAAAGGAAGGAGCTGCCAAGGGAGAGCTCCACAAGACCTAGAAAACAAGGTGAAGTGCCACCCGCTGAAACAAATGTGTCTCCAAAAACAGCTTCCCACAATATCTACTAAAACTCAGGTGCTTGCTGAAATATCTGGTGAGCATACTTCTGCCATTACCAGGGTGCTCCTTTCCCTTGAGATCGGTTATGGTAATTGATACATAATAATAATCGGTTATTCTGAGTCAAAGTAACTGGTGTTAGTCCTCCACAGTTCTAGGTAAGGAGTGGCCAGGGAACTTTATGTTAATGAGCAAACAGACATGACGGCAGGAAGAAACGTAGGTACGTGCTGTCTTACTCAGGTAAATACTTAGAGTTCCTTTTTAAAGTGAACTGACTGTGGTCATGTATAAAGAAACAGAAACAACAACATACCTTTTACGAGATCACCTTGAAGATAACTGGAGTAGGGGTGTAACTCCTTTGTCGTAGACAGCGGATTGCTGAAGGGCGGGGTCAACAGCAAGGAAATTACGACGAAGACTCTAAGTATGTCATTTTATTCGGGGTCTTATATGCCAATGCACAGGTACTTTAAGTAAATAAATGCAAATGATTATTTAATATGGCTAAAATATTAGAAAACCTTCTTTCTGATGATGGGTTCACTGGAGAGGATTCCTTATTTAATGACTGATTCTTTAGGCTTAGAAACTAGGTCTTTCTGAAGGAACTAGTTAGTCTTCCTCTTACTTCCATGCTTCTTCTCTCAGACAATAGCAAACATATGCTCCATATTTGTTAGTGAAAGTTAAAACCGCAGCACAGAGACTAGCAGTGAGGACGACGATAAAAACCACACAGCAGATAAAGCAAAGCCATTAGCAAGTACTTCACTGTAGCACACTGGATTGCCTAAAACTGGCTACAGACACAGCTCCAGTATCGGGGCAAGCGAGATGGCTCAGCAGGGAAGGGCACTTGTTGCCAAGGTTGGCTACCTGAGTTCAATCCCAGGAATCCCCAGGGTAGAAAACAAAGAACTGACTTCTGAAAGTTGTCCCCTGACCTCCACGCCATGTGGCACATACAATACATGAGTACGCTAAAAAGAAAAATTTTCAAAGAAATAAGGAAATAAATGAATCCAATATCAAGTCTTTTCCACACACTCTCTCAGAATCTAGTAAGAAGTAAGAAATAAGAGAGGATGAGGTTAGCTGCAGGCATGGTGGATCCTGCAGTTCCATGCTGTCTCTGTGGAGTTCAGCCTCTCTTTCATGCTCTAGTTCTCCTTCAGTTCCCATTGCCGTTAAATACATTCTTTCCCTCCATCACTGAAGCGCTCCTCATGCGTATTCCAATGAACAGGGCAGCACAGCTTCTGTCCGACTCTTCATGTCCAGAAGTTCAGTAATGGAGCCCATTTGCCACTGAGTGGGGGAAGACTAGAATCTCTTGTGAGGCCACATGTCACTAGGGCAAGCAAAATTCCAGCTAAAGTGTGAACGAGTAAGTAGCATAAACTAATGAGGCACGGACGAGGAGTAAGCCTTCAGACAACCTTACTCTCTGGCCTTCAAATGAGGCCAAGCACAGAGGCAACGAAATGCTAGCATACACTCTCACACAAACGGCAGAGGTGCGAGCAAGATCACCATCAAGGTTTGAAAGACTTGTTGCGTGATGTTAAACAACTATTACATGTTGGGAGCAGTGAGACCCCCAGAGCCTGAATTTCTTGTAATCCCCTGATCTGAGTGCCTACAGCTGCTCTGAGCACGAGACCTTCAGGAGTTCCTGATGAGAGGAGAGTGGTTTCTGGTGGGTTTGGCTGGGGCGTGGCTATCTCTATATAATCTGCCCCTGAACACAAGAAAGGGGGCATTCTTGGGGAAATCGCTGTCTCTCTCTCTCTCTCTCTGTGTCTGTGTATTTTAACCTCCAGCTCCCTTGCCTGAAGCTCGGTAACTGGGTGCCAGCGCACAGAGCGCAGACACGGGGGCACGGTGCATGGCGATTACAGTCATAATAGATATTTGTCTGCTCAAGAGAGCTATGCATTTCCCCCAACACAGCTGATAATGCCATAGCCCTGAACTACTATGCCATGTTTAAGAAACTTGGGCTTTGTGTAAGCCATTGTGTCCGCACAATACTTAGCTAATAATGCGTGGGACAGAGTTTATTCTAGATGGGAATCATATGCTGAAAAATCAAGGCACGTGAATCTTCCAGGATCCACTTCCAGTTGGGAGAACAAAGAGTCCATAAAAACAGAAAGATAACTATTCCATAAACCTGCACAGTATTCTTTCTCAATTTTGACAGTACTAATCAAGCATCATTTTTCCTAATCTTTTTTGCACAGTTATTCTTTATACAACCAAGTACTACTATGCAATGAACTTTGGATCGATTTGTCACGAGTGGTGTTTAGGTGGCCTGCTACATGGTTTGGTGTGGCTAAGAGTGAAGCCTGCCCAACACCATATAATAGCTGGTCCCGGAAGGAGAAATTTACCCAATCTGAGTTAGTCCGTGTCTTCCTTAATGCAGAGAAAAGGAAGTTCTCTGATTGATTGATTAATCCTTTGTGTTGACCTCTAAGGGTCTTATCAGGTTTTTCACTTGTTAGGAAAATTTTGATAGAGATCGGAAACCAGGTGGAGACGTGGAGATGGGCGTGAAAAAGAGGCTAAGTCCAGAGAGAGGACACATAGGGCTGCGGGGACACTCATGCCTGCTCCTAACCTCATTAATGTTTGGTCCAGTTAGACAGTCAAATATTTCTCTTTTGCAAAGATTTCAGCTGCTTTTCAGCAATGAACTCGAACAGGTCTTCATGGAAAAACTGTTTAATCATGATGAGTTATGGAGGAGGGCGCTGCTTGTTGGTTCCCAGCCACTTAGCCCTGAAATAATCACACAGAAGCTGTATTAATTAAATCACTGTTTGGCCCATTAGCTCTATCTTCTTATTGGTTAACTCTTACATATTTAATTTAACCTATCTCCATTAAGCTGTGCATCACCACGAGGTTGTGGCCTACCAACAAAGTTTTAGCATGCCTATCTCTGGCAGCTACTCCATGGCATCTCCCTAACTCCACCTTTCTCCTCCAATGCTATAGGCCAAGCCATTTCTTTATTAATTAACCAATGAAAGCAAGACATAGACTGAAGGACCTCCCACACCAATGAGTCATCTTGAGAAGAACAAAAAGTAGAAATATGAAGAGACTTTTGGCAAGTTTTCCAAAGATCAAACTACCTGTAGACATAGAGAAGTTGGACAGGAGGTATTTCAGAGCCAGCATCTGAAAATGGATACCACACCACATTACTAGAAAAACCAATAAATAAATAAATAAATAAATAAATAATAGAAAATTCTAATAAACGTACTGCTAGCTTATAAATCATACATACAAAGAGCCTAAGAGAAATGAAGCCATATTTTTTAAAATGAAGGAAAGCAGCCTTTCTTCTCTGATATTAAGTGTGTTGCCATCTGTCTTACTATAACATGATAGTTCCATCTCTCTAATTTGCTTAAATATGAAAAATACACTGTAAAATTGTATTTTAAAGGAAATAAAGATTTTAGACCCTAGGCAGTGATAGACACACCATAACAGATGTTTTTCCTTGTAGATATGTCAATAATAAATGAATTTTCTCACTAAAAGGATATTTTGTACTACTGTTAGAAAAAGAGGAAGCCATACGGAAAGTTTTCTGAGTTACTGAAGATTGCTTCGGAAAACTATAATCCAGACGGTGCAGAGACTCTGAAACATGTCAACGGTGCTGCTGATGACCACAGGAATGACAAACTTCCCTTTGTCCACATACTAGATCAATAACCAGGAAGGAATCAGTCCGTTTTGTAAAACATCAGCTATAAAGTTAGCAGGTGATAGGAAGTCCATGCAGTTCTGTTCCACTGTGGATTTCTATCATCACGGAGAACAGCTTCTACACTGGTGAAGGTAATAAAGAGATGGCTGCAGAAACTGGAGGCTAAGGTCGGTAAATCTAAGAAAGATGATGTGAAGTGGAGTTGTAGTTGTGCGTCCAGAAAAAAAAAAGAACCCCAGTAATAATAATCTCTGTGGAACCTACAGGAGGAATGCCATAAAGTTTTCTACCATCACAAGAGCTGGGAATGCAACTTGACAATCTGTTGTGTGCTTCACACGCATGAAGCCCCAGAAAGGATTCTTAGCATCCTCTGAGCTGTCAACAGACAAAACCCCTGTAAATCCTGTTTTAAAAATTCGAGCTGTAAAATTAGGCCCTAGCAACTTGGGTTTTGATTTATAGGCAGGTGTGTATTCTAGGGTTAGTGCTAAATTATTTAAAAATCTTCAAGGGAAGAAAGCATTTGGGTGTGGTGGCAGATCCCTTTAATTTCACCACCCAGGAGGTAGAGGCAGCTGGATCTCTGTGAGTTTGAAGCCAACTTGGACTGCATAGGGAGTTCCAGGACAGCCATGGATATTTAGTGAGAGCCTGGCCTGAAAGAGGGATTTGAGAGAGAGAGAGAGAGAGAGAGAGAGAGAGAGAGAGAGAGAGAGAGAGAGAGAGAAATGATCATTCAAAGCCAGCACAGGTTCATCAACAATAAATCCTCTACCACCAAAGGAATTTTTGTTTCTGCATAAATATCACAGAAAGAAGACACAAGTGCATTTAACCTCTTTTATTTATGAATTATATGATGGGCATGCTCAGATATGACAGCATATAGATAATATTGAGCATACAACATAAAACTTTTCATACAAATTTGTATGAAACAAAATGTTCCTACATTTATTATTGCATTGGGAGTTGGATGTACCCCTTAGACTACGTTTACACTCACAAAAACCGTGAAAGGGGTCACCGCACTTTCTGGGTACTTTCCACAGCTTTTCTCTTCTGTCATGGAGTAGCTGAGGTCGCAGGTTTGAAATGCACCAGCTCCAAGATGGAAAGATCATAGTATTTACTCCATCAGTTAGATCAGACATCTGATAGGACAAAGCAATAACCTTCCAACTGAGTCACCGTACACTTCGGGGGATGCCTAGCAAATCAACTTGAATTCCACTTGCTAGTCAATTCATGGTGACTGCACTACTAATTTCACTTGCTTCTTCAAAAATGTTAAAACTGTTTCAACCATGCAATTGCTATTCAGCTTTTTCTTCACGTTGAATTACTTTGGCAAGTGGAAAAGATAAAATAGGAGAATAGGCTTGTTATAATTGGTAAATAGGTCAACATGGCAAGCAAAGTAAGGAATTCAGTTGATTAACTATGAACATAGCAAGAAGTGATGGGGCACATGGTGCTCAAGAGGCTGAGGCAGGAGGATCATGACTTTGAGACCAGCCGCGCTGGTCACAAATAAAATAAAACAAAGCAAAACAATAGTGAACACAAAACCAATATCAGTCAATGTGCAAATAACCATAGGAAACTGATACATAGAGCCAGAGATGCAAATATCTCTTGAAATTGCCTGGCATCTGGCCACGCGCGGGCTCCAGAGCTGGGCAGCCCTTTCTGAAGGATTGCTGCATTATTGTGCCTATTGCACAGACCAGGAGACTAAAGGGCAGAGAGCAAGACAGTTTGCCTGCAGCGTTCAGTGGCTATGTCCAGCAGTCGGACAACTATTCAAGAAAACGCAGACAACCAGCACTAGTGTCCAGGTCACTAAACCCAAAGGTCAATGTAAGATCAATAATGGAAAACACAAAGATCAACTAGAGTAAGGAATAAGGCAGAGATGTGGGGGAATGAAGGTAAAGGTGGAAAGAACTAACCTAAGTTTGCAAAATGAATTTTCTCAATAATCATTCCAAAGCATAAGAATTTTTACATAAACTATTTTATATAAAGATTCATTACTGGTAAGAAATGCAAACTTAAAATAAAAACTTATCATATAATACAAAATTATTTTTTCTTTAATGAAAGCAATATGCTCCAAGACTTCCTCATAAGAGGAGTTTATCCAACCTCGCAGTGTATAAATAAGAGGCAGTCATGGGGTTCTTTTGTATTCGTAAAATAGGGTTGTAGATGTTTACTTTCTTAGTGTCTGAATGCTACACAGTTCAAGCTACACGCATTTGGTTTTAAATTGTATTTATAAAATCAGCATTTCATTTCAGGAAAACACATGTCCATATTCCCATACTCCCAATCTGCTGTGGCATTGTTCGGTAAACGATGGCCCCAAATTGGTGCCTCATGGTTACAGTATGGAACTTCCTTCCATTCCTGTGTGGGTGCACACTTTCTGAGAGCCCTCACACTCAGCCTTTGCCTCTCCCCAATCTACAAACAAATGTGAAAATCACATCTTCAGCTCTCCTCACTTTTTCTTCTTCCTCAAGAATTTACCTCTGTTCCCTTTTGCCTTGCCCGGGTTTCCAGCATAAGGCTGGGGTTCTAGCCAAGCAAATGAAGACTTAACACTACTCAGTTGCCTTCTCCTTTGAGACTCTGCCTTACTCTGAGCCCACGATTTGGCTCTTTCTTCTCTATAAAAACTAAAATGGATCTTTCTGGAAAGCATGCATCACACAGTTTCTGAAAGCCATGACCCAGTTTTTAGTTCTCTCAACACAAGACAGATAATTCTGTCTGTCTGTGTTCTTCAATTTATTGTTCACAAAGATGATACATGTTTACAGTGATTATTTTGAATATACAGAGGACATATCTAAATGCCAGCTAGTTACCAGCTTTTCCCAAGAAGATTAAACAGAATTAACGATGGACAGAATGAGATAGTAGAAGAACACAAATTCTACAACATTTAAGATTAGCCAACATTATAAAGTTAGAATGTGAATTTTCATGAGACTGGAAAATTATTGCATTGTCTCTATTGTAATTAAATTACAAATTTTCTATTACCTATACAGGGATTTACACATGGTGGGTACTCATTAAATATGTTTATTTGTATTATAATTATTTTATTGTAATAAAGATTTTAAATTGAGAATCTATCTTGTGGTGGATTTATGTGTTTAAGATAATAATGGTTTTAGATGAGGTCATAAGACCAGGAGATTTCTGTGAAAGAAATCAGTTTATAATAATCTGAAGCAATAAAATCTTAATAGTGGTAAGAGATAAAAATCAGTCATCAAAATAACACCATAATCCAAGAACTGAGACAGATCTCAGCAGTTGCCCCTCTGTCTCTGTCTGTCTCTCTTTGTGTGTGTGTATGTGTGTGTGTATCTACCTCTAACTATCTGTGTCTCTGTGTGTGTGTGTGCCTGTGTCTCTGTGTGTGTACTCTCATGAATGTCTCTACATGTGAAGTGTATTCACAATGAAGGGGAGTATGCACATGTGTGGAGACTAAAACCCAACTTCAGATGCAATTGTTTAAAAATCAGGCCCTGTTTTTGAGACAGCATTTCTCACTGGATGATAGACTTGCTGTTATGCTAGGCTGGCTGACTAGGAAGTCCCTGGTGTCTTCCTGTCTCCATTTCTCTACCACTTGGTTGGATTTTTAGGCACAGGCCACCATGCCATCTCCACCCCCTCCATACACCTGAGTCTTAAGATCAAACTCCCTTTGCTGTGCTTTCAAGGTATAGCCAACTGAGCTATCTTCCCCACACATAAACAGACCATTCATTTAATACGACCTTTATTAAATGGGAATCATATCTTTACAAATAAAAACACACTTTTGAAATAGCAAATGGAAACTCTTGTACAATACAGAATGTAATAGTATTCAGACTTAGAAAGAAAAAAGGAAATGCCATTTTTTGTGACAACTTCACTGCGCATCAATGTAGGGGACATCATGGCCAGGAAGTAATCTAGGAACAGCAAGACAAATGCGGTGTGACTTCACATATTTACAGAATGCAAAACAATGATAAAAGCAAAATAGAATAATGAATAGAATAATGGCCTTCCAGGGGCTTGTGGCAGCAATAGTGGGAGAAATTAAAGAATGCAAATTTGAGTTAAACGAAAGCAATGAGTTCAAGAGGTTTGTTATACATCGTGGTGACTTTAGTTAATAGCAACATACTATGTACTTTGATATTCTGAAAAAAGAAGATGTTAATGTTCTCTTGTCTATAAAAAAAATATAAACACATTATCTTGGTTTAGCCATCCCAAAAACACACACCAAAAGTTCAATTTTTGAATTGTGAAAATAAATTTAACTGTTCTTTTATTTCTTTTTTTTGATTTTTTTTAAAGTAAACAGACAAAATTTTACTTGCAGAAACAAATGAGCAAATCAAACTAAATACAGTTAATTAAGAAGTGGTGCTGTTCCCTGACAAAAAAAAAAAAAAAAAA
>NW_026067896.1:5429476-5505615 GCF_014885135.2 Alexandromys fortis | reverse complement strand
ATAACAGCGTCTGAAGATGGTTGAAAATATAAAAAAGGATGTGCAATGGGCCTGTGCAAATACTATGTCACTTTTATGAAGAATTTAGTTCTTCTCAGATTTTGGCATCCATGGGAATTAGGGTAGCAATCTCCGGCAAACACTGAGGGGTGACCAGACTCCTATACCACAATCTCTCATCCTAATGGCACCTGCTGCTTTGGAGTTTGCAAATGGGAAATTAGAGGAGAGTACTCAGGCAGAAAGCTCCGGAACACTGGAGATTTTCTTACGTAAAAACAACAATCAATACATTTTTACTCTTTTCATATCTTTTGTTTTAATTATAATAAGATTTAGTGTGGTTGTGTACTCTAATCCTAGCATTGCAGAGGCAGGGGTGGGTGGGCACCAGAGTTTTGGGCCAGTGTGGTCTACAGAGAGAGTTCCAGGACAGCTAGGGATACACAGAGAAACCCTGTCTCAAAGACAAAAGCAAACCAACCAACAAAAAACAAAAACAGATTTACATAAAATGTAGAATTTATTTTAGAATATTTTGATGGTTAGTTTAAGTACTTAAAAGTTTACATACTTAAAGCTCAGTTTTAAATTCTACCTAATGTTAGAATTAGAAATATCTAATACATGTAAGAAGTATATGCACACACACATGTATACACACAAACACACATGCCTCAATGCCTCCTCTTCACCCAACCCTCTTCTTCTGGTATTTGTTCATATAAAATAATGCAATGATGCTAATTTCATGATGGTGCCAAAGCTTGATGTTTTCATGTTTAGGATCATGACAACTCTGAAATAGCTAGTATTTTCCCAATTATAACACATGAGGAAACTGGGCCCCATCATGAATGCCGTCAAGAGGATAAGCGATCAGTCAGGAAACAAGAGCTGTCTTTGCTTTAGTCTGCTTCCTCGACAGCTCTGAAGAAACACCTAAACTTCTCTCAGTTAGTAAAGGCTATAGCTAAAGTCTAGAAAGCTGAGGCTTGTTGTCAAGGGAGACTTTTATGATAAGGAATGATGCTAGTCGGAATATTATCCCCCTTGCAGGGAATGTCTGGGAAGGGCGCTTACTTCTGTTTGCCTGTCTAAAGCACTTGGTACTCTCTGAAGGCCTGTAATTCAACATCTTAAACTTGTGATGCCTGTGAAATGCTCATAATCCTAACTACCTAATAGAACTTAATGATACGCCTTAGCTCTCGATAACCGCCAATTTGGAAAATACCTGTTAACTTTATAGAAGTGAACACTAGATTAATATAAAAGATTGATAGGGAGCCAAAAACAATGCATTTTCTTAGAATCAACCAAACTGCTGCGATCTGACAGCAAACTGGTGTTGGGGGAAGCATGTGCAGTGCATATTTCGGCAGCAGAGGACAAAACTTCCATCCCCCTTCAGTGCCCAGGGCAATGTGAAGATAACAGAAGGTTCTTGGTGACTTCCTTCCAATTGTTGGATGCCAGTATTGGGTGACCTGCAGTGATATCTTGTAAGCAAGCTAGACTGGGAAACTATTACATAGGAGAGTCTGACTCAAATCTCAAAAGATGAAAGTGTATTTGAACCTTATCATAGGAAGCACCTCACCCAGGAGACTGAAGAGAGAAGGGAGCCATGTTCAGGTGCTGCAGTTTCTCCAATACTGAGTGAGCAAAATCCTTGAAGATAAAGTAAAAATAAATGAATAATAAATAATAAAAGGGCTAAAGAAAAAAACCATAAAAAGAAGCATATACCATTTCATGAGGATACACACAGTAACTTTGTACTACGAGAAAGATGTCATTGGTACCTGGGGCCACTGGAACAAGCATAGGAGTTTAAGTCTTAGAGGTTAGCAGTAGTTGATGAGTGAAATCCAATTTAGAGATTGTAAATAGTTCAATATAATGCAACCACAATGACAAGAGAAACAGAGGGTGAAAGCATACACACACACACACACACACACACACACACACTCATTTTCCTGAAGAAAAAAAAAAGAGAGAGAGAACTACTCGAATTACCAAGGAAATAATTTGTAACAGTTTTTTTTTTTTTTTTTTTTTTTACTTTACAATCCATCCTTCTATTTAAAAGAGAGAAAAATCCTCCCATTCAATTGCTTCTATTACAAGTCAGTTCATCCTTTATGGAACCAGGTCAGTGTCTGGTTTGCAGGGAAACAGCTCATTCACTCTGTATTTGCAGTCCCCGGTTCACAGTGAATCTCTGCTGTTTGATGTAACCTGTCATAGGGCACGGAACGCCTTAAAACCATCTGCGTCACTGTCCCTGCTCTCCTCTGCGTTTGTCGAAATAATTAGGAATGAGATTCTCCAAGTTCATGTTAAATACCAAGTGAACTTAGAACATAAGAGAAACACCAGCATGACTCATATATCAGAAGAAAAATTGTGTTGACCTGTGTGAGCGTGGTTACAACAATCACTTACACGTGGGGGAGCTGCCGTGATTTCAGAGCAGGGATAGAGAACTTAATTTTATGAAGACATACAATTTGAAATTGATTTACCTACCTTCTATAGGATAGCCAAAATATGAGCTTGCTGTATTCTATAGCATGTACTTGAGTTTTAAATCACATTTCTTTTTCTCCTCTTAGCTCAGAATTCTCAGACAGCCCCTCTTCTTTAGTCTTCAGTCGTTTTAATTCATGCCTTCAAATAAACGATCACATATACAGGGCTAGGGAAAATGCTGTTTATGATGGAAGTGGTTTGGCTACGTCTGTTTTAAGGAGGGTCATTTCTCATTTTATTTTTAACATTCCTTTAAAGAGTGTGGCTGGCTGCACAAACCTGTCTTCTGGGCAGAATACAGTGTGCTCTCTTTTCAAGCTGTGTAGAGCCTAAGAATTGTGCATGACTTCATAGATAAAAATATGAACTTCAAACTGTATCATTTAATTATTTATAATAATCATCACTCAATTATTTTTCTGAGTATAAAAACATATTTATCTTACAGATTTTTCCTATCCCTTTATAAGTTTCGGTTATGCCTGAGAAAGGAAATACAAGTTAATACTTTAAATCACTCCCTGATAGAAGAGGCTTTTGTTTCTATCACAACGCCAGTGTTCTCTGTAATATAGGCCTATGACTTTGCAGTTGAAACAAATGTCTCCACAGAGTTCCACTGCTCAGTGTCTCCTCTTACTTGTTTCATGCAAACATACATCTCAGCTAAATCATTACTTTTTTCTAGTGTTTAGTATGTTTGCCATTCAAAGACTACACAGAGTCTTGAAAGGTGGCTGTATTTTGACTATCCGAATTCATGCTTCCTCTCCTAGCATGTCCTCATGAGCTGAGAGCAGGCCAGTCTGGCTATGCAGACCAGCTTTGGCTGCAGGCTGGTAAGTCTCCATCCTTGAGACAAAAGCATTGCTTAAGCAGAGCACCAGAGAAACTCAGTCTTGGCAAGTCTCCATTCCTGGATCCAGGACATTAGCATATGCTTACTATATTGCAGGATTAAACAAATATTAACATCAAAGCAAGACATAAACTTCATGAGGAAATTGCAGGGCAACTGGACCCGAAAGTTTACGTACTTGTGATCCTTTACTGCACACTTTGTAAAATGACTCCAACTACTGGTCCTTTTCTAAGGCCCAGGAGATTTCCAAGTGGAGCAACATGCAAGTTAAAATGAGTAAGCACTGAGCCGCTGGAAAAGTAAAACTTTACTGTAAGACTAAAAAAATAGTCAAGACAATAATTACTGATAATTATTATGATTATTATATGGCAACTGTCATTATGTGAACACTATTTAAATGAGAAAAATCAAACAAAAACAAATATTTCATTTGTAGATAGTCTTGAAAATAAATTACTATCCTTGACGTACATCCGTCAGCATGCAAATCCTACATAGTCAATGGCGGCTTTCATTGTTTAAGGACTACTTGGGAACGATTAAGAAAAGAGCGATGTAATCTAATATGTGATAAAGACAGATATAATATTCTCTACTGGAAGGCTTCCCTATCATGTCATATCAAAGTCTAGCAAAATGTTGAAAGTTAGAAATGTTATCAAGCATTAGCAGGCATTTAAAGAGCGGCTCTTGAATATTTCTAGCATAAAAAAGTATTTCATGTGATGTAAATGAATGGTAATTTTTTGACTTTAAAAGAGAGCCACGCCAGTACATTTCAGCGTTCTGGACCCAATTCTGCAAACATGGAGACGCTTTCAATTTGCTCTGCCTGCCTTCCCGCCTTAGATGGCTGCGATTGCAGCGAAATTAATCCATTTAAAAATCTGCGGCTTAAACTTAAGGATTTTCAGGTTTTCCCCCTTCTCTCTCTCTCTCTCTCTCTCTCTCTCTCTCTCTCTCTCTCTCTCTCTCTCTCTCTTTTCTTAGAATATCAATAAGTTCCAATTGAAGAGAGGATTCTTTTGCAATTCAGGCATGTGCCGGCGATAACGGGCGAGTTGGCAAGCAGAGAGGCAGAGATGGATTAATTATGCAGAGAACATGGAAATTCCGCTTATCATCGGCTAGCAAAGGAGCCCGGCTCACATAATCAGCAAACGAAGGGAGAGGGAAAAAATAACAATGCAATGGCACCTTCCAGCCCATCATCAGGATTTCTTCTACCCCCCTTGTAATTAAAAAATAACATACACTTATAGCCCTATCTCCTGTGCAGGCAAGGAGTGGATGTCCACAAAATAATTGCAGTGGATATTAGAGCTGGCACCACGGGCTGTCCAGCCTTGCCTGCTCACCTTCTTTCTCTGTTGGCCTCTCAAGGCACTTTGCTGCTGCTGAGCGTGGTCCAATCAGGCGGGGTGTCTCAGACAACACTCTCGTTCAGTTTCCAAAATCTTAAATCCGTACCTTATCGCGATGCACGCAAACACATACATAGATGACAAATATTTGCAGGGCCGACTCCAGAGAAAGCTTGGGAACTGATCGCCTGCAGACAATCTTTCGGGATTCTTTCCCTTTTTTTTTTTCTTCTGATGAAACACGTCCAGATAGCCTTCAGTTTGAAATGGTTGGATTAAAATGGGAACCCGAGCAATGACCACGCTTCCTGGCAAATGGCCTCACTTATTTACAACTTTCTTTTCTATCCCCTTTGCCAGCTGATGTTACACATTCAAGTATGTGCCAATCAAGATTCAAGTCTGTGATTCCAAATCAAAAATCAGAATTCTGTTCTGTTACTGTGAAATATGACAGCCCAAAGATCTCCATGCAAATGCCAAAACACTATAATAAACCTAGTTCGTTGCTTTAAAGAAAATTCGTGCTTAGGCTGACGTATGTATCTAGGTGTTTCTCAATTTAGAATATTAACAGGCATTTTAAATAAGGATGCTTGGGCATGAAAGTTCCAGAGCTAGGTTCCCTTTAACAATTGTAACCCAAATCATTTGACCCTAATTAAGGACAGAAGCCCATGAAGCCCTGGACACAACAGTTGTGCTTCCAGCAAAGTTATTGTCAAGCCACAAGAACAGAATGATAAAAATAAACGAACAAAGACAAAAACTATGCAGCATCGGGAGGAAAGCTGTTGCTCCAGAGTGCAGTAAACTGGAATTGGAACGCTGGCAGGCTCTAGAAATGTAATTTATTCCAAGTCCCGCCAAAGCAGGGAACCAGTGCGGGGCGCAGTTTCCACGCTTGTGGGATGCTTTAAGTGACAGTAATAGACTGGTTTTTAAAACTAATTACTTCCACGTCTGCGCATATGGCACAATACACAGATGCAAGACTTGTGAATCTTATGGAAGAAAAAAGAGTGAGCACATAGGGCAAGGAAACGTTTGAAGATATTTGTGGTTATTAACTGTAGATTCCATGGTCGAAAGAAGGGGGAAAAGACAAAGGAAGGCACACAAGCAAGGGCAAAGGTTAAAAGTGAAGGAAGAGTACAGATAGACAGAGAAACCCAATAAAGGGAGAACAACAAAATAAAGAATATGGAGAAACTTATAATGCTGGCAGCAGAAACTGCTCATTTTTATTTCTGCTTGACTTGTGATGCTCAAAGTGTATGCAGATTAAATATACACATAGTGAGAAACTAGAAGGAAGCAGCAAGTATATTTGCCTGCACCAAGAAATGCCAAAATTTAGCAAAAGAGCTTAGTTCACTGAGCAGAGTCTAATTGACCAGGAACTACGGCATGACCACACCAACTAGAGACATGCGGTGGGGATAGTTTGACAATTCAGTGCCACCGGATTCCTACAGCCTTTCCAATCTCTTTTCCCTTCTAACACATTTAGTATCTTTCCAGTCAGCATCTTTTTAAAGCCATAGATGGGTTTGTTGTTTATAAGCCTTTTTACTAATAAAAAGCATGAAAGTGAATCCGTGGTATGATTGACTCCCAGGCGTTCAACTCTCATCCTCCTCTTTATCAATGCATGATATATTGATGATCAGTTCATGCCTACTTATGTCAGTTCCACAGTTTTACATTTCCACACTTCAGACTTTAATTTAAGTTTGTTTTTAGTTTATAATCAATAACTGTACGTTTATGCTAATCTATAATAAATAACTGTATGGTTACGCTTGCTAAATAAATTCTTGGTGTAATAAAATCTACCCAGTTAAATGTTTCTGAACATATGACATCCAGTAACTAATGAGCACAAGAAGTAGATTCTGCTTGTCCTTGCAAAATGGCGAAACTTTTTGCCTCTTGAGACATGGATATTCTTTTGTCAACTGTATAAAGCTACTACAAGTGAGTCAGATCCTTGAACTTCCTCAGTTTACCAGAAGAGCTGAGAATCTTTCCGGTTACTACCCAGAGCACTGGTTCTATAGGCAATGTTCACACTGGGTGATATGGGGATATTTAACCATGACTCAACAGTAGAAATATTAGTGGATCTTTCAAAATAACTTGCCTGAGCTCTATCCTAGGCACTCCAGCAAATGTTATTTATCCTATATGTGTAGGAGAGGAGGGCCTGCTTGTTGGTCTCAGCCGCCCAGCTAGCTTAGCCCCTAAATAACCACACAGAAAACTGTATTAATTAAAACACTGCTTGGCTCATTAGCCCTAACTTCTTATTGGCTAACTCTTACATATTAATTTAACCTATATTTATTAATCTGTATATTGCCACATGGCAGTGGCTTACTGGGAAAGATTTGGCATGTCTGTCTCCATGGTGACTCTGCTTTCTTCCTCCCAGCATTCAGTTCTGTCTTCCCCAACTACCTAAGTTCTACCCTATCAACTAGGCCAAGGCAGTTTCTTTATTCATTAACACAACACACAAACAGAAGGACCTCCTACACCATATATCTTCTTATAAGTTCACAACTGAGGATTTGTGGGACATGCGGGACTAGCTCAATTAATTTATTTTATGAATGTACATAAATTATGTATGTATATATGTTTATATGGAGAGAGAGAGAGAGAAAGAGAGAGAGAGAGAGAGAGAGAGAGAGAGAGAGAGAGAGAGAGAGAGAGACGAGCTGGAGGTAAAAGAAGAGGTGAATTTTAAATGTTCTGGGTGATTCTAACACACACCTAGAATTGAGGACTGGTCTTTGTAATCTTATTCACTGAACTCCCAAAACACAGAACTGAAGTCTATGTGAGACTCCAGATCTTCTCAAAATTACGGAAGTCCCCAGAGTTATCCAGACCATGGGGTTGGAACCACACCCATGCTCTACTAGATGCCCACTGCTCTGACATATAGTCGCAGAAGACCCTGAAAGTGCCTTCTCTGCCCGGAGGGTAGAGTGAGCAGGAGCTAGAAAGCTAAAGGGCTTTATGCCCACCTGTAACCACAGCTGTGTTCCGTGCCCCACATTCGGCCACCTGAATCTTGACAATGCATAAGCTTTCTAAAGGTTTTTTCTCAAAGCCCGAGCTTTGAAAGCTGGAGACACAGCATACCTTTCCAATCTTTTATGTTTCCTGAAAACAGGCCTTAACATCTTTCACAGGAGAAGAGATAATAGAATTCTCAGTGACTGTAACTGTAAGTGGATTTGTAATCCACCCGTGATTAAAATTATTTTCATCAAGAAGTAGAATTCTCGTTAGTGCTGCAATTTTAATATTATCAACTCCAAAGTGCCTTAGTGATTGATAATATGGACATCGAAACTCTATATTATAGTAATTGAATTTAAAATGAGTCTGCCATCCTTATACGTCTCGGTATGGTACCTGGTTACTAGAAAACAATCATTTTCATATGTCTCCTAATGTCACATACACTTGGACCTTCGTCCAGGTTGTTCTGGGTTAAGTTGCTGTTGAGTCAGTATGTACAGATAGCAAGACTTGACAACTATTTCTTATTAAAATGTACGACTGGGAAGAACCTGGGCCTGAATTTGGGGAACATTTGACTACAGTTTTTCATGCTGAGATGTGCCCTCATCCTTTGCGTCTCAACTACTTCCTCTCAGAAACACCCAGCACCCCGAGAACAGCTGCCTAACTCTGAGGATGAGGATTCTGTCTTGCGTTCAGAGCTTGGATGACATCATACAGGGCACCTCCTTTACCGCACTGAGAGTCTTTGAAGAAAGTATGTCCCTCCTTCAACTCAATGAGTTGAGCTAGCCCCGTGTGTCCAGCTGCTGATCTCGGCTTTACGGGAACAAGTGTGGCACAACCATAGAAGGGACTTATTCTTCTCTTCAGTTCCCACTTCCCCCCTTGCAGTCCCTTTAGTTGATCAGACTTCCCTTGCATGGATACCTCATCCCACGCGCTCCCCATACACATTTTTGGGAGGAAAAAAAATAGTACAAAAATACTCTCCCCTACTTGGCTCATTTGCAGATTTCAGCAGGCTTGCACGGGCACACCTGTTGTGCTGTCTGGCTTTCCTTTTCTGATCATAGGCTTCTGACAAAGAGTGGGGGGAGAGCGATCTTTATCTGCCGCTCTTCACCGGACAATGAATTTTCTTCACCATTTGAATGTATCTGTGGAATGCCTGAGTGATTCATTACAGCAGATTCTGAAGTATGACAATGGGCCGCAGAAATGACTGATGGTATCTTCTTCCTGATTTCATTTCCCTGATCCTCTTCATCCCTTGGCCTGTGTACCTCGATTAATTAGAATCCAGGGATTTTCACTCATCAGCTGATGGGTTTCATGCTCCACTCTGTCACAAAATCTGCTGCCATCACTATCTCTCTTACAGCCGCTGGCTGCTTTCAAAACTTACCCCCTTTTCCCTCCTTTTCATCTTTTTCCTTTTTCTTTTTTGAACACGGTGCTTTGTCACTACAGGTTTAGGTCTTTTAAAGAATCAGACTTTTAAAAAAATAAATAAAAGAGATTGAAATTAAAGTAAAAAGGATTCAAGATCTCTGATTAAGCTAATCCCCATCCAAATGATACTTGCCCCCAAATGAACTTTTGGAAGAGATAAAACGTGTTTCACAGCTTTCCATGTTCTAAGTTCTCTTCTCTTTTTGCAAGCTATAGTCATTGAAGCAATAAAGAAAAACTGGAAATATATACAACTATGATTTCCGTGTCTCGATACAACAATGCTATGCTTGTTTCTGGTATATCGGGGGACAGCTGCATTATATGTTTAAAAACATTTGCATCCAAACTCCATCTAAATAAGTTATGTTATAAGGACTTCCTGAAATAAATAATTAAACTCCATATCAAAAGTAAGCCAAAGGAGGGGTTAATCCTCAAGGAAGCAAACTGTTAAGTAGGGTTTAAGATTCAAGATAAGTTTTAGACAAATTTTGCCTCTTAAATATAAATAATGTATTATCCAGAGATAAAATGCACATAAATTTTTTTGAAAAATAATTTATTTGCAACATTTTGTACATGTGCATATGTACAAATATATACACACACACATACACACAAAATACTCAGAGCCTGCTGTCGCAGGATCTCTTCTGGAGGTGGTTTTTTAAGTAGTAATTTAGACAATGCAAGTCTTCAAATTACACTTAGAGAAAAAAGCTACCGCCACTATTTTAAGATTCTGTAGCCTGGAAGAGGCGATGTTGTAAGGAGATGTCCATGTTTTTATACTTCTTTTTCTCTGACAGTGGAAGACAGGGCATTGGGGATTTCACACCACATTTCAGGCTTCTATGCATTTTAGAAGTTAAAATATGAAGGAAAATAAGAGTCATTATTATTAGAGGAGTAAAAATAATAAACTTTTTAAAATCACACGTGGCATTGAGAACCCTCTGCGAGTGAAAATCGTGCTCTATTTCAAGTAACCGCCATTAGAAATTAGGAAATGGAGAAAAATAATAATTCTTATGTAAATAAGTTAACAATGCTGATAGGCGGTCACCTGTGGCTCCACCTTTAACATGAACAAGACGCTGTCCGTCCATAACTGCATTTCAAGTGGACCCTCTCACGCACACTTTACTTCAGCAACAACACAGGAGTGGCGGAGAAACAGGTGCGCAGTATTTTATTTAACAACAACGCCGGGTGCTGATACTCTGGAGCATCAAGCCCATCTGCCAGTTTCTCTAATTTGCCGTGTCTTTCCTCACACTCTCAATATTGTGGGAGAGTCACATCCTCCTGAATATCTCCTGGTGCCAGGCACAAGCCCTAAGAGTTAGGATGAGGGGAGACGGGGTAGCCTAGTATTCCAAATCCTGGGGCCAAAGTGTTATTTCCAAATTAACCTTAGCTTCTGACATCTCACGATGCTTCCTTGTGACAGTCCAGGGGAGTCGCTGGTTTAGATGATGTGTGCTGGTCACCTACTGGATTAATAAAGATCTGTTCAATTATTTCCTGGAACAGTGCTCTGTACAATAGTTTTCATGGCCTCTAGCTTGATGTCTACCTGGTCAGAGACTCTGTAAGGTATCTCTTCCTTTAAATATATCAAGCGGGAGGTGTTGAAACTGAAGCGGTCTCAGGGTAATCACAGATGGTGACTTCACCAATCTTTGTTTGCCTAACAAGCAAATGGGTGGCAGCTGGGGCTGGGGCAGCATGTGGGCCACTGGCAGTGAGACCAGGATTTATCCCTACTGCTTGTACTGGTGTTTTGGAATCCATTCTCTTTGGAGGGGCACCTTGCTCAGCCTAGATATAGGGGGAAGGGCCTTGATCTTGCCTCAAAGCAATGTGCTAGGTTTTATAGAATTCCTACGGGAAGCCTTACCCTCTCTAAGGAGTGGATGGGGGGATGGGGTTGAAGGGGAAAGTGGAGGGAGTGGGAGGAGGTAAGGGAGTTGGAGGAGGTGAGGGAGTGGGAAGTGGGATTGGTATGTAAAATGAGAAAATAGAGTTTTTAAAAAATAATTAATCAATTAATGTAAAAAGACAAATGTAAATTGAAACAAGAGATTGCCTCAAGTGATAATGTCTGGTGGAAATACGAGGGCTTTGCTCTATTCTTTCCACACCTATGAAAGTAACTGATTGGCAACACAAGGGACTTGGTACTTCCATTTGCCAATGGAGTCTGCTTCTCTGGCTTGAAATCTTGGTCACCTTCTTAGAATGAGCAATTAGCACTGAAAGAATGTGCACTGCACATTCGACACCCCAATCTCTGTGTTTATGACAAGAATCATGCAGGTGTTTTTAATCTTTGCTTTTTTAAATTATGTACAGTAGGTGAAAGATTTTGAGACTCTAAAGATGACAAAAAGTAGTTTCCAATTTATCCCACCCCTAGATTGCTTGACAAATATTTTCATAGTCCACCATCTGGTTTCGATCTTACGGTAACTTTACAGGGTTAAGCAAATCACCTTAGATAACACCTAAATTCTCGACCTGGATGTGTAAGCTTCCTTAGTTTTGACTCTCCATGCCTTTTAACCCTTGCTTCACAGCAGGTCTGTCTGAATGTCAGACGTTGGGGTTCCTCTGTCTCTGTATACTAACAGCTAAGCCCACCTCATCCATGCTTGTTATATTTGGTTAAAACCAAACGACTGTGTTCAAATCCCGTTGATCTCCACTTCTGAGTCCCTATTTGCTCACATGGATCACGTGCTGAATTTGGACTTCTCTGGTCACGCTGTTTGCTTCCTCTTCTGTTCTAAAGCTTCTTCTGCAGCGTTCACGGATTCTCCAACCCACAATCTTTGCAATTCTTTCATAACTGATTCTTCGAAACATGTATTTACCAAACATTTATCAAGTCCCACTCCAAGTTCTGTCTGACAGATTGAGAGTCTAAAGACGTCAGAAGCTTGTTGACTCCACCCAGGTTGTTGCTTCAGTTGCATGGTATTATATTGAATGCTACCTTTCATTGCGCATTTGATCGCATTCCAAGTCGATTATATGCAGCCGGAAGTTAAGAAGAAGGACTTTCTTCTTATGTGGCATCGCTACAGGATACATTTAATAAGCTTGTCTATCGTGTCTATCAGTTGAATATTTTTCTCAATTCTAAGGACGTATTTAAAAGTTTACCATGTTGTAAAAATAAATTCGAAGTTGGACACTGAGAATGACCCTTCTATTAATGACCATATTCATTCCCATGTTCCTCTGCTGTGTGTGCACTGTATCTTGGAGAGTGGGAACGCTGCCAGCATCTGGATCTTCCACCTTCATAACCCTCATTAATCTTTGTGATTATGGTCACCGTTTACTAGATGCTTCTGAAATTACACCACAATTACTACGAATATTAATTGGCAACTAAATTTTTGGTACTTTCTAGTCCTTTGTTGTGAAGCTTTTACAGCCACGCAATTACTTTTAGAACTGTATCATTTTCTCAGAAGAGTACCAAAAACTAGGAGCAAATATACGTATACATTTAATCAAAGAGAAATGTTTATATTTCCATTCTTTAAAAAAAATCTGTGCTTAGATTCATGACTTTGACGAAGCTCTCTGCCATAGGAAAAAGGAGAGAAACATGCAGCCATTTAAATATGTGGTACCCATTCTTCAGCGCTGCCTTAAAGAAGAGCATCTTGTGCTGGCTCACACAAGCCAAGTCTGGAGAGATCTAAGAGGAGGGCGTTGCATATAATCTCAGCTGTGATGAAAGGACAGACACATACTTTTCTTTCATTTCCTTAACTCCAGCTAGTGGCAAGACACTCTTGCGGCTTTTATTTACTTTCTGTCAGACCTGATGAGGACATTATGTTCTTAGGACTGTTCTGAAGGTTGTTCAAAGACAGAAAATACTAGTGAGTGGTGATAAGGATTATAATGACAAAATATTTACCTTTATCTTTTATATTTATCAGAATGTTCTTGAGAGATATGAAGGAGAAAGAAAAGACTCACTTTCCCCTCCGAATAGGATTTTGGATCATTGTTGCATTTGTTTACATATTTCTGAAACTTCTATATTCTTGACCAAAATATGAAAGAAAATACATTCTTTAAAAATTGTTTTAAAATGAAAGCATATGCCAAACTTTGGCTCAGGTTTCCTGGGAGCGGTGAGAAAAAAATCAGTTCTTAGTGTGAGCTGCCTGTACAGCTCTGCGTGTAGCCCATCTCCAATGAGGGACGTTAAAGCCTTCATTCTTGAAGTTTTCTTGAACCCGTCTGAACTCCCCAGCCAGATCTACATGCCTCATGTCAGGAATGAACCAGGAAAGGGTGATCATGTACAGTGAAGTCTTAAGGTTGATGTGAAGAGAGACAGAATTAAATTAAGACATAGGAGAGTCGTGAACAAAAATTCATTGACTCTGGCAGGAATCACATAAGATGGAGGGATAATAATTCACTTACCCAAGGCAGGCTCCAGGAAAGAGACTGCATTGGGAATGAACAGACTGGGCTCACAATCAGATATGAACATTTCTTTTATGGTAGTTCCTTAAGATCTACTTGAAAAGAAATAGTCGGGTAGTGGTGGTACACGCCTTTAATCCCAGCACTTGGGAGGCAGAGGCAGGTAGATCCCTTTGAGTTTGAGGCCAACCTGGTTTACAAGAGCTAGTTTCAGGGCAGGCACCAAAGCTACAGAGAAATCTTATCATGACCCTCCCTGCAAAACGAAAAGAAATAGATTTTATTTTTTGCATGAGAGAGGATAAGGTGAAGTAACAGGTGGTTGGTGACAATCACTAATGGCTGGACAGTTTCCTTGAGAACAGGCCAGCTAGATGCATTGTCATACTGTCTGGCACATTCAGGATGATCCATATGTATTCATTTTTAATGCATAAATAAGTAAGTAAATATGTCTCAGGCCAGTTGATGACAGGTGACCTAGGGCTATCCATTAATTATCCTAGCAGAAGGTAGAGTGTCATTGTTGACTAAGGGATACCCAAAGGAAAAGGAAGCAGAAAGGCAATGCCTGGAAACTCAGATGACAGAGGTTCTAGCCCGGGGAAGGAAGCAATTCAAAGAAATTGAGCAGAGAGGAGCATGCTGCATACTTAGAGGAGCTTGGGACACATGTGAGCACAAAGAAAATAATAGCCAAAGAAGGAATCAAGTGTTCTTCTCAACAAGGGAGGGAGGCTGTTTTCTGAGGTAACACAGGGTGAGGGATGGGCTCTCAGGACTCACGGACTAAATGTCTAGCTATCCTAAGTGGATCGTAATCATGCTTAGAACCCAGGGACAGAACTAAACTCTACTTTCTGTTTCTACTCTATTTTATGTAGTTAGCGTCTTTTTTCTTTTATTTACTTGGAAATATCTTTTTGTAGGTGGACATTTCTGTCCCACCAGTTGGTTATTCTTATTAGTTATAAATGCTCAGCTGATGCCTTAGACTTGTTTTTCACTGGCTCTTATAACTTAACACGTCTCTATTAGTCTACGTGCTGCCCCGAGGCTCCTTTATCTCCTCCATGAACTTCCCATGGTGTTTCCTTCAAGTCTGCCTTGTGACTTTGATGACTCCCTGACTCCGTCCTCTCTTCTTTGCAGGAATCTCTCAGCCCCGAAAACCTTGGCTAACTATCAGCCAATCAGCTTCTTATTAACAATGAGAGCAACACATTTTCACAGTGCACAGAAGGATTAGTCCACAGCATCTTTTACCTTTAAAAAGGGGTTGGTGTGGCTTGAGCAATGGTTCAGTGTAAGAGCACTGGCTACTCTTCCAGAAGGCTTGAATTTCATTCCTAACGCCATACCATGGCCTTAAACCCCAGGCCAAGAAGATCAGGAATGTTATGGGCACCCTGCACACAAGTGATGCAGACAAGCATGCAGGCAAACACCCACACACATAAAATAAAACTTTTAAAGAGGTAAAAAGTTTTTTCAAGGTTTAATTAGAGGAAATCACAGTGCATGAGTAAGATAGTGTCTTCCAGAGGGAAGGAAAAAAGATAGAGGGCATTTTGAGAAGTGTCTTAAGTTGTAAATATTCAAAACCACTGATGCAATTGCTATCAGATAACACCCTCTATTCACATTTAACCTCAATGAGAGAATCGAATTAACCTATACAACAGTCTGCATGATCACACAGAACAAACTCTTCTTTCCCAGAGTGTTGTGAAACATGAAGACTTTTCCAGTGTGTGATGCAGAATTCACAGGGACTATTAAGGTTACTATTTATTATTATTATTGGAAAGTACATGCTAGTGATACAATATTTCAACAGTGTAAACAATTAAAGTAAATGTGCTTCTTCTTGTTTTTCTATCACCATTTACAAGAATGTTAAAAGGTGCCTTATATATGATTTTAGAAAGAAACCACACATAGAATATGTAGCTGTTCACTGTTCTGGCGTGAGTAGAGTCATGACACAACAGATGTTTGAAAATATGTTTCCAGTGGATGATATTGTTTAAACATAAATGTATGATGGTACAGAGTCATGCATAAATTTCCCCTATGTTAGTTGTTGGGCTGCATGACATTCGTTAAACGTGTTATCTGTATTTACCTATGTTATTATGACTAAGGGTAAGATTCTAAAGAGATGTAAAAGGATATAGAGACTGTTGAATATAAATCTTATATTAAGAATAAATACGTGATATTTTGTTTATATTTAACTTTATTATTTAAATTAGTAAAATAATTCATTATGCAACATTTACCAGTATGCTAATACCTTTCAAGCACAAACTTCAAACATTAATCACACAGCTATGGCTAATTAGCAAACGTGACCTCCTTACCAGGTAACAAGCAATAAAGGATTTTGAACTCCATCTCACAACTGCAGAGAAGAACTCAGGGGGAAACAGACGGTTAAAGAAACAAAAAGCAATATCTTCTCTTGAGAGCCCCAACTATTTGTAGGTGAAATTAGTACTCAGCTTTGCAGGCTAACGCTTTTTCTAAGTCAAAGGAAAACAGTGGCTTTCGCCTGTATCTTAAAGCCTTTCTCTCTCGTGGTCTTTGGCTGTTTGAGCAGAGCCAAGAAACTGGATGATATGAGAGACATATTACTGCTAAATGGACTAAAGACACCAGGATTCAAAAAGTGCTTGAGTTACTCTCTCTGCTGCATTTGCCAAAGTGAAGTGTAGAAACACCCTCCCTGGCTTAGCTTCTGCTGAATGAGGCAAAGCACCCCTCGGTGCCACAAAAGAATTCTGTAGTTCAGTGAGCCTTGCTTAATAGCTTCCTCCATTACATTTCTGAGTGGTGAGGACAAGAGTTTGTTTGGTAGCGTACAGCAGCAGGGATGTTGGCTGCAAGGACAATACCTTGATGTAGCAGCAGTTAAAAGCAAGAAGACACAAAGAATCCTCACCTGGACATGTACATTTGTGGTTCTAGACTGTCTTCAAAAGTGACGACATGATTTGCTGTGTGGAAGAAGTTTCAAGGCGGTACAGCATTCGGGCTTTTGTGGATATTAATCACTTCATTTACTTAGATTTACCGAGAGGTAGAGAAGAAAGTAGAGTAGAAATGTTAGAAAAATGTGTGGTTTGGTAAGTAAAGGAGTATGAACCCATTAAAAATTGTACTCTTAAGTATGAAATTTGACAAGAAAATGAATATAAATCTTATTAAAGTTGAAGCTTAACAAGCTGAAGGCAAAAATGGCTGCACTGGTTAGAGAGATCAGTGTTAACCGGGTGGTGATAGGGCATGCATTTAATCCCAGCATTTGGGAGGCAAAGGCAACTGGATTTCTGTGAGTTCGAGGCCAGCCTGGTCTACAAAAGCTAGTTCCAGCACAGGCTCCAAAGCTACAGAGAAACCCTGTCCCGAAAAATAAATAAATAAATAAATAAATAAATAAACAAACAAACAAACAAACAAGAGATCAGTGTCTTCTACAAGAGGCCTAAGTTATTAGTTATTACCCAAAATCAAATCCGTCATTAAGAGACAGGCAACTTGTCACTAGGGAAAACTATCAGGCTGGCTCAGAAAACCGATTGATTGGTAATCATCCATTAAATCTCTATAGCAAGTTTGTACGCTGTGTATGCACACATGCACCCTGGTAGCACTTAGCTTTTTCTTATGCCACCTGGCTTCGTTTCTTAGGATTTACTTTTATTTGTTTTATGCCTTTTAGAAACTGGAAACTTGATGAGGCCATGGTCTCCGGCTCCCTGGTACCCTCACCTATCCTTTTTATTCTGCCTTGAGTTCCTCAATCTAAGTAGATTCAGACAACCCTCTAATCAAGCAGTAACAAATTCAAATATAATTATGACAAATGTGAGGTCTGGAAACCCTGCCTGGTAATTGACATCTGAAAGAGACTTTAAGCTTCTCCCAGAATCAAGCCTATTGTAATGGGGCATATATCATAATACCAACTCCATAATTGTCCACTTCAGTTCTGAATTGAGAACTGCATTGCACACATGGAATTTTCCTTTGGTAAAATGTGTTTTAACTCACTCTACCAAAACTTGCATAAAACCAACTTCTCTAGCTTGCCTGGTGCTGTGAAAACTATCGTATGTTACACTACAGAGTTTTTATCTTGTTGAGGAAACTTATAACTTACAAGTATGTAAAAAGGCACACAATCCCATGTACCCGTGCAATACTGTCCAAGCATTCTGTGCCCAAACAGAGCTTATTATTTCTGTGAAAAAACAAAGCTCCTACCTAGTGGTTGAACTCTTAAAAGCATGGAAATTCAATCCCTATTTAAATAGAAGCCTTCATTTTAATGGCATACCAAATCTAAAAGGATAGAAACATCATTCCCTGTTATTCAAATGGTTCTTTTATTGTTGGACTCTTTTTGCTCAGAAGTTTCTTGGATAAACAGTTTTTTTAGATGTCTATGTAATAATCCTTATCTTGACTCCCAAATTAGCCATTTGTGAAACATTTTCAGAATCTCTGAAATTTCTTAAACTCTCTGCTGATCACTTTATTTCAATAATAGAAATAAGATTGCTAAGGGGGCCTTGTAAAGACTGGGTAAGGCTTAAAGACAAAGAGGCGGTCCTGCATTTTTTTAGATGTTACAAATGAGTTTTATACCTCACAAGATAATCACTTCTAAGTTTTAGACTCTTCTTCTTTAGGGGCTTATTCACAGGAAGTTAAGCACCTCAAATCCTCACCATAAAAGCACACCCTGCTTGAAGATTGTCTTAGTAGAGGGTGCCACCAGCAGCAGTTGGAGGATCTTGTTACAGTATGATGGCTTCTGAAACCCACCACTGTGCCCCAGCTCACCACTTCACCGGCTGTGCAGACTCCACACTGGAGGCTGCTGGCAGTCTCCCTGCGGCTCTGAGATGGTTGCAGTTTGATGCAGTAAAAGCATCAGAGAAGTCGGATATTTCTTTGCCAGTACCGTGTAGAAGGCATGAGCTGGTTTCCTTTCACTGTTACTCCATTTCTTTCACAGCCAGGCACAGAAAATGCACCGAATCCTTACTGCTCCCACATGATCTACAAGCTTGTTTCCAAAGAGCAGAGAAAATTGACTAAGATCCACAAGTAGATGACAGATGGATTCTGTCCCATTGCCAGAGACGTGGAATTGCAGGTGACACCTGATATATGATAATAAAGAGCACCCATCCAGTAATCAGCCCCTGGCCTTTATTTTTGTGATGTCATCAGCATGCAGGTGGCTTACCTGGGATTCTGAATAGAAGGCTGAGTATTGTCAAGGGGCTCACGTGGGGTGACTTTTATCTCTCCATCTGTGTGATCTCCGGGGTGATGAGTTTGGACTGCGGCCACTTCCAACTCATTTTTCGTTGACAAAAAGTTATCAGAAGGTTGTCTGTAGTCCTTTTCTTTTTTCCCTGCTCTGCTCTTTGTCTTAAAAGAATAATATGAAGCCGCTAAGATGGGTGTTTTATTTAACAGCAACAGAAAAAAAATTATAGGATTAACTTTACAACAAAAATTCAGAAATGTGAGAAATTAAATGGTATCAACCAGATTTTAGATTATTTGTGATGTTGAGATTATCAATTACTAACTCCATTCATGTTTTTACATAAAACACACATTTCATTCAATATGTTCGCCTATTTTAAAATACCCAAGACAGTCATACTTTTGTAGCTGTATTGGGGAGGGTGTCGACCTATTATATGTTTCTACACAGTTCAAGTACCTCTCCGTAAAAGCTGTAAGAAATTCATTTAATTTGGAGGCTTCGCAGCAAAGCCACTACCACCCAAATTGAAAACAGAAAGAATTAAGGAATAAAATTGACCTCAAGACATAGAATATGTTCTGAATTATAACCAGCTTGCTGAATAGCCTGCTTTTAATGTAAAATGACGATTGTACTGGGAGCTGCTGAAGCCGGGCTCAGGTGCTATGGGACAGGAACACTAGGCACCCTTTAAAGCTTATGAATCCTATCTGGGTGGTCTATTTCATTATCGCCACTTCATCAATAAAAAAGGAACATGCAGGCACAATGTTAAGTACCTAAGTTGATACAATTATAAATAGCAGGAGCAAAATTAAATGCAGACTTCACTGATTTCAAAATCTTGTTCTTAAAAAAAAATATTCCGTGCTGCCCTTACACAGTATCCAAGTAGAAAAGGACTGGGTTTTTAGCGTGTTGTAATTCATCTTTCTAAGATGCGGTTGAGTCTTCGGAGAGTCTGAGTCAGGAAAGGCAATCTTTGGCACGGTCTCACGGTGTCACCTGCTTGTGCCCATCAAGGACAGTCTTCCCTAGACATCTGGGATCAGTAACTAAGAGTAAATATTTTGGCTTTCAGGTTTGGAGGTTCACGTCTAGGGCTGAGTGGTTTCATTTGTTTGCCTTATGGTGAAAAGACACATTGTGGAAGGATTCTATGGTTGAAGTGTAACCATGCCGGGAAACGAATGTAAAATGGAACAGGCTAGAATCTGACAATCCTTCAGGGTACGTCTCCAACAACTTAATGACCTTCTCCCCAGTAACATCAGCCTGGAGACCAAGGCTCGAAGACTCGCGTGAAACATCCAAGCCGGCATGCTCCAGACTGATCACACAGCTTGTGTTCACTTCCTCTTGAGAGCTCATCACCTACAACGATCGAGTCGGTCCCTTTACTAGCGCAGATTCCCACGAACCAAAAAGACAGCTTGTCGTGGCATTGTAAAGGACCATCACTAATTAAATCATTTATGTAGCATCAATTATATTGTTTGTTGTGTCTTTTTTTTTACCCCTCGTTTGGGGACGTGTAACCAAACGGACTTGTGAAACGTGTATCACACACTGTCAACTGTGGCATTTGAGAACTACTCACTCACAATGTACAGCTTGTGGTAGGAATTCCTGTGCCTGACCAAAAAACAAAACAAAAAAAAAAAAAAAAGAAAGTCAACTTCTAGACTAAGTATCTAAGCAGAAAATGATCTGTAATCTAAGAATTCCCACTGTTGCAGCATTTTGTGTCATATGATTACACGTCTTACACTTATACATATTATAACATATGTAAATGCTATGCAAATATATTTGTGTATTATAATACCTATAAAATACAAATAATTTTGATTACAGAATACACAAATTGTTATGTTTAATAATATGATGCTGTATAAACAAATTTCATATATGTTATAATATTGAATACAATGCAGATACTATGCTATTCAAGCTCTGAAAAGTCAATGATGAGTAAAAATGCACGGGTTCATTTCAGATGCAGTTTCCTCTTGCTATTCCTCCATTCTCCTGCTATAAACATCTACCCCCCAAATTCTCCCTTCTGCTTCTCATATCACGTGTTTGGCCGCTCTTTCAGCCTTTACTTCTTAAAGCCTCTTTTTCCATCTTATGGAGCCCCTTTCTAGCTTTCTGACCTTTCCCTACATTTATTTCTACTTAATTACAAAGGAATGAAAATAAAGCTACTTTGAGATCCATCTCACCATAGTCAAAATGAGCATTATCAGAAAGTAAATGACTTAAAATGCTGGAGAAGATGGAGGGAAATGGAATCTTGACACGGTGATCATGGGAGTGTGAATTGGTATAGCCACTATGGAAATCCGCTTGAAGGGCTTCCCAAAAACGTAAAATAGACCTGATTACCATACGGCACAGCTAGAGCACTCATGCGCCTGCACCCAAAAGTGCCTATTCTATTTCTAAAAGATACCTTTAAAACTTTTAGACAATTTCAGTCACACATATGTGTCCTCACAGGAACGTACAGAAGACACCATGAAATGAAAATTAAAACATTAGCGTCTCTATTAAAGGTAATAACTTACAAGTTCTACTTACTAATGTAATATTTAACATGTGAAAGCATCTCAATAGTTTTATAAAGTAGTTTTGTATCGATAATATTCAGTCTCTGAAGTACTTTTTGTTATTTTAACTCACTAGTCAATATCAATTGTGAATTTTTTATTTATTTACACATCTGTTCATGTAATAGCAATAAAATTCAATAATGAGAAAAAGTCAACAGATTTATTCCAGAGGACCATATAGGGAAATGTCCAGCAAAGGCAAAGAGAATCTTTCACTAGTAAGGTAAGATTAATGTGGCTTCCTTGCTTATGTCATTTTGAAACAATGTCTCACCGTACAGGCCAGGCTTGCCTGAAATTCACAGGCTGTGTAACCCACACTGGCCTCAAACTGGCCATCTCCCTTACCTCCTAAGTACTGAGATTACATTATCAGCTGCCATGTAAGCTTAAAACGCTTTGACTATTAAACTAAAATGTAAAAATTACATTTTTCACATGTATGTATTGTGTGTGTGAAAGTGTGTGTGTGTGTGTGTGTGTGTGTGTGTGTGTGTGTGTGTGCTTGTTTGAGGCATGTGCACTTACCCAGCGTACATTGGCAGAGGTTAGTTTGTGGGAACCTGCTCCTCTCTTTCTACCATGCGGTTCTTGGAGATTAAACTCAAATGGTCAGACTTGGCAGCAAGCATATTTAACTGGTGAGCTAACTCATTAGACCATTATTGTTTGGTCATCGCTTCATAACTTTATTAGAAGCAATATGTTACTATATTTTATTTTTATATTTGAGTCTTTCATGTCTAAGAAATCTTGTAAAATCTAAAGATACCAAATGTTTGGAATTATTATAGGATTCTGGAATTTCCTTATGAATTTTAGGGTATATATACATAACATATAGACTTATTGTAGTCACTACTGGAAATCCAGCATTTTGAAGATTGATGAGGCTTTTTGTTCTAGAGACTAATGTAGGCCATAAAATGAACATGTATAAATGGAGAAATAAGGCAAAATCATCTTATGGTAAACAATTCACAGGTGAACTATACTGTCTATTTTAAAAACATCAAACTTATGAAAAAATCAGTTAAATTATCAGCATTCTATTAGTAACAATACAATTGTGCTGATGTGTAGTTGGGCAGTGAAACTTTCAAGAACATCAAAGATTTAAGATCATTAAGGAAGTTAAAAATGTGTCTTCCATGTAGATATGTATATGTACATTTTTTTTTTTTCTGGCTCAGAACAACGTGATCAATACTGCAGACAAATTCAGTCTCATCCCAGGAAAGAGTCTGCAATAATGCCCGTGGAAGCTGGCAGGAAGTGATGTTAGCAAGCATGAGATCCGACTTCCTATCTGTGTAACTTCCTTCACAGGTGGGTTCTTTTTGTTGTTGTTTGGTTTGGTTTGGTTTGGTTTGGTTTGGTTTGGTTTGGTTTGGTTGGTTTTTCAAGACAGGGTTTCTCTGTAGCTTTGAAGCCTCTCCTGGAACTAGCTCTTGTAGACCAGGCTGCCCTCAAACTCACAGAGATCAGCCTGCCTCTACCTCCCAAGTGCTGGGATTAAAGGGATGTACCACCACGGCCCGGCTCACAAGTGGGTTCTTAAGAACTTCCTAAAGACTTTTCTTATCAACCGAATAAGACAAAAAGTGTCCCTAAATTAAAATTTAACATGCTTCATGCAGACTACCTTGGCTCTCACTTCGCACAGTCCACAGCATGAGGAGACTAGGCTCGTGGGAGCAAGATTGTGAGCAGTTTAAATTTAAACCGATCCCTTGACCTAATTCCTATCACATGTGTCTTCCTAGGAAGAGTCACTACAATCTTCCAACACGAATTTTCAGAACTTAAGAGTTTTTGGAACCTCATGCCTCTTTAATGTACACCCAAACCACTAATTGTATTTATTGTTTTATGCTTAAACTATATCCTTTTAGTATTAAAATTAGTGAGTAAATAAAAATGGCTATGAGTATATTTATTAATTTGAACAATAAATGTTCAAACCACTACTTCTCAAATCTTAAACTAATATAAATTGAAATAAGACTGTTTTGGAATAAATGAACTACTGTAGAAAATGTCTATGAAAACGTGTATTTTCTCCTACTAAATTAATATATATCTATCTAAATTAATATATATCTTATTTATTTATTTATTTATTTATTTATTTATTTGGTTTTCAAGACAGGGTTTCTCTGTAGCTTTGGTTCCTGTCCTGGAACTAGCTCTTGTAGACCAGGCTGGCCTTATATATCGCTTTTAAATTTATATTTTTCACATCTTCTGGAATGCCAAATCTAGCAAATGAGAAGGAAAATATGTCTAGAAAAATATAAAAATAAATTATATGCTCTTATTTTCTTATTTATTGTTCTGTATTTGGATATAATACAAAATTATGTAAGAATATTTTACTTTCAACATGAGAGCCATATGAGTCCTTCTGTCTTTACTAACACCCTCCATATCTCTTTGTTCTGCAGATGACTCCCCAAAACCCACATCCTCCATAAATCCATCTCAGACTGATCATCAGGAGATTAATGACTTCTTCTGGACCCAATCTATCTTAACCTTGCAGTCCAAGTTCCACTCCCCTTGCTCTTCAACCCTAGCAAAAATTTGATTTCTTTCCAATTTGCAAATGATTAAAATAAAATATGAATGCTTTTTGTTCCTGTGTGCAGCTAGTAGCATTTTTATTATAATGTGTAAGTTCTTTTTCCATAATACCACAACTTTATCAAAATATTTGAAAGACAACAATCTTCAGACAGTATACATCAGCTTCATATAACAAAACTCTACCCATTGATTTACAAGACAAAAGCCCTACTGTGTGTTAGAAATTGATCAAGCTATTGAGAATACAAAATTTAGTGATAGACCCTCACTTCCCTTAAGATGCTGAATTTAATGAATCAAGATAGAGTGTGTAGTCAACGGTAAGTTAGAGTTACAAACACCCCTGACTTTTACTGCCCAGCTTTATTTAGCACATTAAATATAGATCGGGTGGCTATGCATCCACCATGGCTTTATAATACATGTATGTTCATTTAAGAATTGAGATTGAAAAAGAAGCTTCTAGGCTATACATGTCATTTTTGTATGAAAGAATACAAATGTTTCCCACAGTTTCTCTGTCATATATATTATGATATGCAGCACCCACACAAATTCCATTAACCAAATTAGGTCATGTGACCAACTTGGAAATGTCAGCAAAGCAAGAAGATATAGCGATCCCTTAGAAATGGGCTGTAAGTTATTGATCAAGAGGTAGGAAGAATGATCTTGTAGGATGAATTTAAAGGTGAAAATATGGTCTGATGATTAAATCAGTAAAGTGTTTGCCTTGCAAACCTGAGAACATGAGTTTGATTTCTAGAAATCATATGAACATGTCCAGCATGGTGGTGTGCATTTGCTATCCCAATGCTAGCTGACAGGGATAAGCTTGTTGGGGTTTCTGCATGGCCAGCTAGGCCTGATTGGTAAGCCCAATGCCAAGGAGAGGCACTGTCCCAAAGGAGATGAAGGATGTTTCTGGGGATGACACTCAAAATTGTTCACCAGCATCCACACCTACATATACACATGTGTGTATCGACATCCTGACACTTGAACATACATACACACAAATACATGCACATATTATGCATGAAATTAGAAAAAAAAGATACGGTTTGTAATTATGTACAAAAAAGTATAAGCAGATATGAAATTTGATCTGGAGAAGAAAACAGTGAAAATAGTGAGTGGCGGAACTGATCAGGCATATTGAATAAATGCTTGTCAGAGTGATGGGATAAAAATTGCATTCCCATATCCTAGACACAGTGTGAAAATAGACATTCCATTTTACATAAAGGAATGAAGAAATCAATAAACAATAAAGAAATCAAAAAACAGAGTCTAGTGCTGGAGAAATGACTTGTCGGTTAAGAATTGGAGCACTGTTCTCCACACACGTGTGAGAGCCGACCGTAGTAATAATATTCTGAAGGTAAATTCCAAAAGGCTTTGATCACTTATTTGAAGAGTAGAATCCCCAGTAAGGCCAATTCTTAATAGCAAGATGCCCCAACAACACCAATGACTGGGTGTCTCATATTTTCAAAGTACAAAACAGAATTTGAGCCAAATTATATGTCGTTTTTTCCCCTAGACCTTAAGTTCTATGTATAGTCTTAAATTAGTCAACTAAGATAAATTCAAATGTAAACAAAATTGTCAAGATTTAATTTCTATATTTGCATTTCCCCAATCTCAAATTTAAAGAAAAATGCTATATTTTCTTAGTCAAAGAATATATAATACTAATTCAACTATTTCTCCTATAATGAAATCTAAAAAAACAAGAAGTGAAATATTTCTAGAAAAAGACTAAAATGAATTACAGTATTTTATTTTTCCTTACTTTTAATTTTAGGCTAAAATATAATAATTATTAAAACTATTTCCATGTCCTATTGTGTGATTAGTAATTTATGAGACAAAATACACATTTGAAAATAATTCTATTTTAAACTGTACAAATTCATGGTAAAACAAAATGTATCAGAAAGAAATATTTATTCAGAAGTGTTTTCTTAGATTTCTGATCTAAATTGTTCAGAGTTTACTTTTTACATGGTTTAGATCCTCTATTGTTTATTCTAAGTAGTGAATATTTTACTATGTATTTTACTTATATAAATGAGATATTAGCATAAAATTGAATTTAGCGATGGAATTCAAGATTGGCTAGAGTATACTGATGAAACAAACAATTCTCAAATCTCAGTAGGTTACAATATCAACTACTTGGTTTTTGGTCATGGTTCTGTAACAGTTTCCTTTGAAGTTGAAATAGTTCATCCTGAAGGGATGTTTCCTATTTCAGGAAGATTACTTAAAACAGTTTCAGGAAGTCCCTGAAACTGACAAGTCCCCTCCTTATAAGGGTAAACAATAAAAGCTGCAAGTCCCAGCATGACAAGTGAGCTGAGCTGCAAAGAGAAAAGAAAAGCTCTGTGAAGACCAGGTCACCTACATCAAAGAAGCAAACACAAGTCAAGCAGCTTGGAAGAGTTTTAGGTGAACTGAGGAATCAGGAAAGGACACTCTCCAACCTCCTGAGTTACCTGCAGGAGTGCATGGCGCGTCAGGTTCCCAGCTTTATAAGCAGTCACCTTGCTGGGGTGACTCTGGTAATGAAGTTGTCTTTGAGTCATTTCTACTCCTGTAAATGCATCTCACCTTTATTCCTGTAAGTAACCATCAGACCCTTTGGCTCACCAAATAGGACTCCTACACTATCCATGCTTCCACCTGTCTTGGGTGAGTAGATGTGTGTGCTACGTCTTCCCAGGAAGAAATTGTGTGGCACAACAGTCACGCAAAATCAGTTTGAATTTCAGGTAATTCTCCAGAACGCACATGCTCACAGTTTGGTTTAGCATTTCCCGTGGCTTAGCCTTCTCAACCCTCCTATCTATACAAATTTCACTATCATATATGAAGGATAAAGTATAAACTGAGCCTTGATTATCAGTAATAAGTGATTCTACCCAGAAGTGGTTATCTGATGCTAATACAGAACAACCCAATGCAGCTTTAGTATGGCCATCTCATAGAGTATCTGATACACATTAATCTTACTCATTCATTATAGTACCTCCATTTTGCAAAAATGAAACAAACAGGCAGCAAAAGTGGGTAAGACATCTTAAACCCTCCACCAAAGAATGGAGGAGTTTAACCTATGCATTTTTAATGTATAACGTGTGCTCTTGCTGAATTCTCATGTTACACCTGAATGTTTCCATAAGCTTATAAATAACATGTAATAATAATTATATGCTTGTCACCAAATAAATCAAGTAGAAGCTCTTGTAGTTATACCCGGCTTTTCTTCCTGGAAAACAAGTTCTACGAAAACATTTTATTAACCTAATTAAATATCATAGATTGTTTGATTCCCATGCAATTGAGGAAATCTCTGCTTTTTGTTCTAACTTTTTTTCAGTGTTCTGAATCTGCTCTTTCAGTAATTATAAACACCAGACTCACGGGCTAAAAATTCATTCCTTTTTGTGTCTCATCTATCAATGGTCATAGGAATTAAAAATGGAGCCCAGTTCAGCATAAAATGTGAATTTAGTTACATGAGCCTTTTTAAAAGCTCAGTGATAAGTAAAGAGCATTCATACCCATTGAATATCTTATCTCAGTGTTTCAATACGGTAGAATGATGGTCTTGCAAGAGAGATTATTCAACATGCTCTATAGATTTTATTTTTAAGTTGAAAAAGTAACCTGAAATATGGCAAGGATAATGCTTTCTATATAGGCTTGAAGGCAGTCAATAGTTCTATAAAAATGGGTAGGGAATGCATTGCCCCTTTCTTGCCAAAATGACTATTATGATTTTTAAAAACTTGGATTGACAATAGATTTAGTTTGCATATTTTAATATTCACCCAAATTGTCTATTTTGGATATTAAAAGTAAGGGTAGGATTTGTGCATAAGAAATAAGTTCTTTCTGTGTTGCAGAAAATTCTTGAATAAGCTCCACAGATTATAGCTGTCTTTCTTTGCATCAGAATATCTAAGAGATATGGAGCATGCAAATTTTCTTACAAATGACAATACTATTTTTTAATTTTAAAATCATAGAAGACAGAATGCTAAGAATAAAAATTACTAATATTGAGGCTTTCTAATTGATATTGTTTCATAAGCATTGATTTTGAATATTCTTAACAAATGTTCTGTGAAATAAAAGTATTCATATTAATATATTGGTTGATATCGGAAATAAAGAAAGAAAAACATAGACAGAATTTTTATTATTGAGATTATTTGTAAAGGAAATTTGACAAATGTTTGGAGTGATCATTTAGAAAATTTTGGCAATTAACAACAGATATATAGAAGTATATCCATACAGAATGTTTGATCCAATGCACAGAAGACACATTGAGACAAACAATGAAGTTAGAGGTATTAAATTTCTTACCACGGGTTGAGGGTTGATTTAATTAACTAACACGACACAACATGAAAACACCAAAACACCAAGTCTTGATATTTTAATAAAAACATATTCAAAATGACTGCCATAGACCAAGAAACTCATTAACTGTGCTTTTTGAGTCATTGAACTGTCTGTACTTGGTCGTCGGTTGCATGCTAAACAGTTGCCAGTCGTGATTTCTGATCTTTTTGACAATTTTCGAACGGAACTTTTCTATTGTCAGTCATGACTGGCATTGACTGAGGCTGTGAAATCTGAGTTACCATTCCCTCTCAGCCGGGTTCTGAGTGAGTGTAGTATTGTTGAAATTTTTGAACTGTTATAAACTATGGCAGATGATGGCATCCTTCGGATTCGATCTTTAGGTTGAGTCATTTCAGGTATACTACTGAGTCAACCTCATTCATTCTATTTTCCTCCATAGAAATCTTAGACATAAATCATACTTTTGTTTTTCTAGCAATACTGTTTTTCAACCTAATTTAGATCCTTGCTGTATTTTGTTTCAATTTTAATTTAATCAACAATATGTTTATCAATGTCTTCCATATTATATGAAATGAAATGAAAATGAAAAGTTGGTAAGGTAGTTAAAATTATTTTTTAATTTGTTATGCTTTCCATCATTTTATTAGTTCTTTGAGAATTTCTTGCAAAGCATTTTGATCACATTAACTTTCCACCCCCAACTCTTTTCAGATGCATCCACTTTCCTACCCACCTAATTTTGTGTCTCGCTTTCTCTAAAAACCTATCATTTATATCTGTACTATCCATATACTCTTGGATATGTGGCTGTGTCTTAATACTCCTTCTGAGACATGTCCATTACTGCAATAGTGGCATGAATATCATAGAAGTAAACAAGCACTTTCTGACTAGATTTAATTCTGCCCTCACCCCACGATGAATCTCACCATCATTAGACTAAGAACCTATGGCTAGGCAAGTCATAGGCCCTTAAGGAGAAGCTACTACTATCATGCTGCTAAATGAATATAATATTAATCTCACTCATAGTGATTTATTGTTATGACCATAGGTCATTGCATCTCTCTTTTCCTTCTCTGAGAAACTTCTGTCTATAGCAGACAGTTTCTAATACAGTAACCCACAATAGGCAAGGTTAAGGATATGAGACTAGAAAATGCTCAGCTCTATAAGACAGATATATTCCACGTTCTTGCTCAAGACATAGAGATCACTTGAAAAGATGGGACAGAACCATTGTGAGACTCTGAGGCAGTAGATGGCTACAAGGAAGCATTATCTTCTGAACTCAGCAAGGAAGCTACAAATACAGCTCACAGTGATTACAGCATCATGTATGAAACTTGGACAAACACAAGCCAGACTAAAATTCAGCATGCAGGGAGGAGTTGTATTCAACTCCTCTCTGAAGCTGTGGAATTATTAGCAATTGTTCTACTAGGAGAGGGAGACCCTTGGTAAATAGAGCATGCTACAGCAGTAGACCACACATTCAAATATAGATAGATAGATAGATAGATAGATAGATAGATAGATAGATAGATAGATGATAGATAGATAGATAGATAGATAGATAGATAGATGAGAGAGAGAGAGAGAGAGAGAGAGAGAGAGAGAGAGAGAGAGAGAGAAACCCTTTGGTGAATAGAGCATGCTACAGTTGTAGACCACAATTCAACAATACATGCATATTTATATATATATTTATATTTGTATAGGTGCACAAATGCATAATGAAACCATAGTGAGTCTATTTGCGTGAACGTGCATGAGTGCATGTGTGTAATTTCATGGCTGATAGTTTTTATTGGATAAACAAACAGAAGGGCTTGTCCCTAGAAAAGCCTAATTTCAAGAGGGAAACAGGTAGCCTATAAGGAATTGGAGGCAAGAGACATGGATAAAGTTAGAGAGAGGAAGGGGACATGGGAAAAAATGTCATGGCATTTTCATTAAAAAGCTGACACAAAGTTGGGTGGGGAGGGGGAATTGCAAGAAGTGCAGGTGGGAGGTGACTTCATCAAAACATACCATATGACATCCAAAGAACTCATACAGAATTAAGTGGAGTCTATATTGCCTCTCCTTGATCTGAGACTCTCTCATGGTTGACCAGTGGTCCTTGGTAGATATGAGAATGATTAAAATTAAGAAACTGGGAGATCATACTTTCTCTCCAATATGACAAAGCTCAGGTCACATGGAGAGGCAGTTAAAGTCTTGGTTGAGGTTGAAAGTCAACAACTGGACCTGTTCCTCAGAAAGTCTCGGAAATGATTCTAGCCCCAGGCTCTAGTCAAGAGCCATGCAGCTGAACACAGGCAACATCCAATGGCGTGATAGATGCTAAAACAATGGCTGTTTTCTTTGATTCATTCCTCCCTTCTTTCCTTTCTTCCTTCCTTCTTTCTTTCCTTGCAGCTGAGGATGGAATTTAGGACAGTGAGCATGCCAAGTAGGTCCCCCAACTCCCCATCATTCTAGAACTCACAGTTCAGAGAAGGTCTCTCTTCCCTAAGCATGTTAATTCTTTTTAAGCTAATGGTATGATAGACTGAAGAAGGAGGGGAATTCTAGGAATGAAGCCAGGTGCCACAGAGGGAGAGGCCCACACCAGTGGAATTTTAAGGCCGAATTATGTCTTGTCATGGTGTATTTTCAAACTATCCCAATGTTGATTTCAAAGAACTCAGGAAAGTATTTGATCTTGTAAATATCATAGTATTCTTTTTAGAAAAAAAAAAGGAGATGTAGACCACTGGAAAACATGGAAATGTATACTGTATTGATATGTGGCTTCAATAAATTCTAAACAAAAAGTAGTGATTTTATTTTAGTCAAATTATTCTGCATCATATACGTGATTTTGCTGATCAGAAAGTGAAAGGACAAGAAAGGCAAACCCTGTGTCCATCAGCTCAACAAACCTGAGCTCCAGGACATCAAGAACCAAAGATGTGTTTTCTTCATAAGAGCCAGGATCTTGTAAATGAATGATTATTATTGTTTCAAAGGAGAAAATGCCAAAACTACATTGACAACCAAATACTTAATTATATATAGGATTAAATATGAACTTTGGAAACATAAATTGACAATTACAACACATTTTGCACTTTAACTAAATCTACCCAGTTCCGCACTATATTCCAGTGTTTGTAAGAAAGACACTCTGGCTGAAATACTAAGCAGTGCAAATAATTGAAAGTCATAGTTTATGCAATTATCTTGAATCAGAGTGGTCCTGTTGCTCTGTTCACGACTGGGGAAAAGGCCCAACTTAGTACTGAAATGAAGCATTATCACTGCTTCCCTTACTCATTCTTGGATCTGGTCGAGTGATTATGTCAACACTGACATCAGTGAAAAACATTTGACATCTGGCCTGGAAATTCAGGCAGTCGACCACAGAGACTTTGATTAAAAAACTTGGTGCAATTTTCTCCAATCAGTAGGTTGGCCTGTCCTTTTGTCAGAGTGAAGGTTGCTCTCACCACCTCCAAATTTATAGGACGGCTTTAAACAAACAAGCACAGAAGTCCTACCTGGAATTGCCCCTGAAGGAACACCTGCCGAGGAACTGAGTGATTATTGAACTGGTGATTTGATTTGGTCGGTGTGAAATAAGGCTGGGATCCTCTGTGGAGTGTGTTATTCCAGGTATAGGTAAGCATAGGTGTGTGTTTAGCCTTCCTCTCAGGAAGCATTTAGAGCAAATCCTACATCCGCCATTCCTGCTTGCTGGAGAGAGAAAGGAGGAGAAACAAAAAATGACAGCCCTTTCCCATCGTCTGTGTGTCAGAGACTAGACTGAAGTCAGAAATCATGCAAGCCACCGAGGTTCTGTATGTTTAACCTCCTATAGAGCAGAGCCATTCCCATTACTGAGAAGAATGAACCATCGGGGACGCAACAATAGAGATCCGGAAATGAACTGCGCTGCAGTATCACCGTGAATTAAAGCCTCCATCAGAGACAGTGGTTCCTGGCAGGAGAGAGCAAGGGCTTCGATGAAGCCGAGCGGAGACCTCTCCATAAATGAGAAGCCAGCTGCCTTTCTCTTTCAAGACAATTTGTATGATGAAATGTGATAATTAACTTATGTCCTACAAACTAAATCCAATGTATCTGTTTTCAGGTCAGAGGCTATGACCGTCGTCTCCTGGAATATGCTACCCCCATCTCCTAGTTCCTTGACAAGGACACAGTCCAAGCTAATGTCATGTCACAGTAAATTTGCTTATCTCTTAAGAACAATGAGGCATGCTGGAAAATGTGTGTGTACTATCAAAACATTCATAATAAAAATCCTAATAAAATTAGCAAGTTATAATAAAAGGAAGTCATTGTCTTCAATCAGTCTTGAAATTGCCTTCAATAATGGATTATGCATTGTTTGTGTGTGTGTGTGTGTGTCCTTGGCCTATGAGCACCCACTTTATTTTCCAGGTTCGGTTTTTAGGAAAGAAGGTACTACGATAAAGTTAAAAGAAAAAAAATAAAAGGAAGAACAAACACAATCTCATAACTCTTTTCCATTTTACAACTTTATCTTACACGGTTTATCAAACGTCATTGAACTATTATACCCTAGAGAATATAAAATCTACCCGATGATTAGACACACACACACACACACACCAAAAAAAAAGCATTTTCTCTTTGATACTACCTGAAATAGCAAAGTTAAAAAAAAAAAAAACATACAAGGTGAGAAAAGGAAACACTTGGATCATTTTTCAAAATGTCAATGTTTTATTTAAACCTGCCTGGGGCTGATCTTTGCACTCAATCGTGCACATGGCATGGTGCCGGAATTACAACTCTCAGATGGGAAGAAAGAAGCACAGGGCAGATTTTGCATCACAAGTTGTGACCGTTTCTTGATACATACTTACAACAGTCATTTATTGGTCCATTGGCCTACGTCCTCGTGAAATCAGATTGCATGTTTTTTGCGAATCAGGCAGAGAAAAAAAATAAATAAAAAAGACCAGCTCTCAGCGATGGGTATCTATTGAGAAGTACTTTCATTATGTGATTGCCACCAGAAGAATTCTTCTGGAAAAAAAAGATTTGTTCCGTGAAAAAAAATGCATCAAGAGGAAATTGATATTTAGTTACTCATATCAACCATGCTTATAAAAATGAGATTATGTATTTTTTCAGTGAAAGACATTATTTTATTAGTCTTTCTTGATGTATTTATTTGTAATGTGCCTACCATAGGATGCTTAATTTGCTTTCACAATCTTTTCTGTTAAATTCAAAATTTATTGCTGATAAATTATTTAACCCATCCCCTTTTTATTATACAATTTTGGGTTAACCTATTAACCTAGAAGCAGACAATCTATTTCTAAGCTGTCACAACTTTACATAATTTTCTTAAAGTTATTACTTTTTAAATTACAGTTATGATTATTTCATAAGAATAGTAAAATGTTTTATGACATTTTGGAGAAGCAGTTACACTGTATTTTCAGAGGTGAATAGCTATCAAAGCAAGCTAGAAGTTTAAAAATGTCTTAATTCATGGACTTTGGTGAGCAATCAATCCGTGGAAACAGACCAGTTTCAGAAACAGAAAATGAGAAATGATCGTGTTGGATACTGCACTCTTGTCTGTGTTTAAGCGGAGCTGCTTAGAAATATGTGAGCCAATAGGCACAGGCCAAACTTTCCCTTTTGCATCATACGTTTTCCATGATCTGTAAACAATCGTGTCACTTACAAAGCTGCAGTGTGTTAATAGACTGAAACCTGTTCTTCCCTCCCTAAAACTGTTCAGATACCAAGGTGATTTTTTAATAAAGTGGTGGAAGTTTAAAATAACGTATGTGCAGGAAATATATTCCCGGATATAAAGATCTTCACTTTGTTTTTAACTGTATCCAAAGTCTTAGAATAGAATCTGGTCCTTATTAAATCTATTCAGTGGGATAATGAATTATTAAAAAGATGGCAATGCTACGTAAAATCAGATGTTTGGGATGCTACTGACCTGTCATTTGAAGGTGCCTGTGTAAAAGGAGCAGGCTGGGGGCGGTAGGGGAGGAGTGCTTCCCACAGCACAGCTCCCTGGCTAGTTTACACCTGAAATAATTACATGGAAACCGTATTTATTTAAACACTGTCTGGCCCATTATATCTAGTCTCTTCTTGGCTAACTCTCACATCTTAACTAACCCATTTCTAATAATCCTGTATGTCACCACGAGGTCATGGCTTACCAGGAATATTCTAACCTATGTCGGGCTGGAGCTTCATGGCATCTACCTGACTCTGCTTTCTTCCTCCCAGAATTCTATTCTGTTCTGTCTACTCCACCCACGTAAGGGCTGGACTACCAAAAGGCTAAGGCAGCTTCTTTATTTAACCAATGAAAGTAACACATAGACAGAAGATCCTCCAACATCATGCCTGTGTACAGTGTCTTGGTTCCTTGGAATCAAGGGAGCCCATGACTTCTCAGGGAGAACTCCAGGCTATATCAACAAACAACGAAACTCTCGAAGAACCTAACAATATGGAAATAATCGAACATTGAGTTGTGGGAAAGACGGTGAGTGTTTAGAGAAAGGCAATTTCTAATTTTGTTACAACTGGTGAAATTGTGGCAAATGAATATCTAGGATCCAACAAAGATCAGATAATGTTGGCAAAGAGTGCACACACACACACACAAACACACAAATGCATGCACACACATGTGCATGCACACATTACTCTAAGTTTAACACTGCCCCAAATGCTGCTTGAGGAGCCCAGGAAGACCTTACTGAGAGGTTCATATTAGGGACAGAGTGACAATAAGAGCACATGGGGCAAAGGGTCAGGTAATTGACATGACACATCCCTTCAAACAGAAAAACTGGCAAAGACTTCAGAAAAGTGTAGTTGCCTGAAATGAAGGCTTGGCACATTTTAACTGTTGTTTCTGCTACCATAATCCTAAAATATTATAACTTCAAAATAATGATCATTGCATTATTTTGAACAACAACCTGAGCATAAAAAATGCAAGACTGATATGTGAGGTTTAGTGTGTAAACCCAGAATCCTTCAACCTAGCTGCCCAGCCACATGATGTTCATATTCTTTTAAGAGCTGCTTAGACATGCTTTTGCGACCGTGTTTCAGATCGTAGGACAGAAGAAGACATAAAGCCAGGTTCCAACATCCTATACAATATTCTTTCCATGCATCATAACTTCTTATCACTGCCAAGCAAAACCACTTCTGCTACTGCCTCCCTCTCTCGTTTGCACATGGTCCCTCCAGGGCTCGAACAAAGCCCTGGAACTTTAATGTCACTGTGGACTGAAGGAACTGGAAACTTGACCTCTTGAATCACCTTTGTATTCTCATATACCTCTCTCCTTTCACAACCCCTACTCCAGGGATGTGAAAGTGAGACCTACATAATTAGAATCTCTCTGGCTGAAAGGATGCTACTAAATGCCTATATGAAGATAATGTGTTAATTGGTAGTCCCCTGCTTGTTTTCTTACTCAAGTTTCTTCACAGCTATGACAGCAATTCATGATGAGCTGTAGTCAAGGGAATATGACAGAAAAAAGAGACACAGAAATCTCTCTCATGGCATGTTCCATGTTTACAGGTTGCAGCTGATTAATGAAACCATATTACAGTGGTGATCCTAGAAGCATCAGCCTAGTTCCTCTGTGGAAACTCCCATCATGCCTGTCTTGTCTCTCATGAGGAAAATAGACAGTTAAATTCTGACTTAAGGACATTAATTATTGGAATGATATTTTCATCAGCATGATACAATATGATTCATGAGCACTGGGCTGGGCTTTCCATGTAGAAAATTGAAACTGGAGTTGATTTGTCTTCTACCTGAAATAGCGTCAGGGAATGAAAAGAACAGGGAACTTTTCTGAGAATGTTGGTCACCTTTTTCTATCAGATACTATATCTAAACCTTTGAGAAGAGTTGGACCACTGTGAAGGTAGTTTTGGCCCAGTTCATAGAACTTAAGAGAATTTCTTCTAAGACCTGGCACATCATAGAACAACCTCTTGGTATCTTTCTATGTTTCTCTTTCATTTGTTTAATGAGATATTATCCCAATGAAGAGCGAAAAAAACAACTAAAATAATTTTATGATTTCTTCTAAAGTCACAAGTTTACTTGAGTTGCCTATAAAAAGGCAAATCGATGATACTTCTATGTTATGGAGGGGAAAAGGTATTGATAAAATCAAATATCAATACTCCATCAATAGTATTCTCATATAGACACTCTATTGATGTTATCTTATAGTGGCTATTTTTGTGTGTTAATTTGACACAAGCTATAGTCATCAAAGAGGAAGTAGCTTTAGTTGAGGAAATGCCTTGATAAGATCCAGCTATAAGAATTTTTCTCAATTAGTGATTGATGGGGGAGGATCCAGCCCATCGTGGGTGGTGCCATCCCTAGGCTGGTCGTCCTAGGTTCTATAAGAAAGCAGGCTGAGCAAGCCAGGGGATGAGATGTGGCGAACTGCTTTGGGATCCTGATGCTTGACTTCCCCAACATGGACTGGGTCTTGAACTGTGAGCTAATATAACATGTTATTTCTTAACTTCCTTTTGCCGGAATATTTTACCACAGCAATGGAGCATGGAGTGAGGAAGGACTAAGACAGACTCCATGATAAGACAAATCAGAAGCTCTTTGAGCTAGGATGCAATGTTTCATTTATCAATAAGCCTCTTGGGTAGCATCAGCTAAAGTTTAAAAACTAAAGAATTGCACTCTTTCTGTCTAACAGGGATGTGTTAAATGTTCATAAGAAAGTCATATTTATAAGCCACCAAAATGATTTAACTAGTTGGTTCAAAGCGAAAGAAATTCAATAAATAATATCAATGTCTTACATCCTTATGATATTGAAAAGCAAGAAAACATCAGAAACCAAACACAGTTTATTCTTTCCTGTATCATTTCATATGCTTATTTCATAGGACTCAAAGCACTTTTCTAAGAGCAAACAAATTTGTCACCTGCAACATCTGGGTAAGCAAAATGTACATTACCTGATTGATTCAGCTTTGCCAGTCAGGTCATGAATGAAAACGTTAGCACGAATAAGCAGAAAATAAACTCTCCATTGACTTGGTTGCTTAGATACTTAAGATATCAACCTCATTTTGATAATTCTGCATGGTAAGAGATGGAAGGGAGGGGCAGACTCAATGAATTTAACTGTTAGAAAAACTGGCAAGATGCGGCGTGAGATAGAGTCTTTCGATGCAAAATTTAAATTTCATCTTCCTTGTTGAGCATGCATGCTGCTGCCCATCAATCACAATAACCGTCTGGGCAGTGCACTGAAAAGAACCTATATTAACATAGGGAATTTCGTGCTGCAAACGTGGGTTTGGAGCAGCCACTGCGGTGTTTCAGAAAATACGAGGGAGGAAACCAGAGCACAGTTTTAGTGGGAACTTGAACTGTCTATTAGGATTGTGCTTACTGATGTGAGAGGCCTGGAAGAACTATGTGAGATATCACGTTGAAACAGGAAACAGATGGTGCTTAACTGGGGATGCAGGTGAGGAAGTGGCAGCTTCCTCGTTTGGCTGAGGGATGCTTCAGCAGGAACAGCAGCCACCAGCTTGTTCTTCAGCCCAAGTCTGAGAAAACAGGTTGGGGTATTGTTGCCATCATGTCTCATAGGTGCTAATTCACTTACATACCGAGCATCATACCGAGACTAGGACCCGACTGAGTTTCCATGACTGTGTTTTATTCCTATTATTTCAGTTACTTCTGATTATTAAAACTCTCATTTCTGGTGATAATATAAAGCACACTGGCTTTCAGATCATGAAAGACAGCACAAATTTTAACCATTTGCAAGTCAGGTTAATGCTAGAACAAAATAAAATAATTTATAGAATGTACTAAAATTGTATTGCAAGAAAATTTATGGAGGGTAGTCACACAATAATAAAAAGGCAAAGATTAATTAACATAAAAATTCTAGCTGTCATATTTCTCTAAGTAGAAATAATTGTATTGCAATTTTGTTTCACTGAGTGAACCTCCAACTAGTTCTATATGAAAGTGAAAGGCTATGAAAGGCACCTCTAGCCTAGGAGGAAGACAGGATGTGATGTCACCAGGCTTAGAAGCATTGAATTGTTACACAAGTGTACACTCACACACATGAGCATAGACCTTGATCTCCTTTTGTTGTCTTATTACTCTAGCTAAAACTTCAAGTACTATGTTGAATAGATATGGAAAAAGTAAAAACAACCCTATTTTTTTCCTGATTTTAGTGGAATTGCTTTGAGTTTCTCTCCATTTGATGTTGGTGGTTGTTGACTGAGTTTTCTGTCCCACCAGGTCCCACAACCATTTAGTCCCAAATAAACACACAGAGGTGTACATTAATTATAAACTGATTGCCCTATTAGTTCAGGCTTCCTATTAACTCTTATAACTTATATTAGCCCATAATACTTGTCTGTCTTAGCCATGTGGCTTGGTACTTTTTTCATCGAGGCAGTCACATCTTGCTTCCTCTTTGTCTGAATGACGACTGTAGACTGACTCTTTCCTCTTTTCCAAATTCTCCTTTTATGGTTGCTCTGCCTCTACTCCCTGCCTGGTCACACCACCTATACTTCCTGCCTGACTACTGGCCAATCAGCATTTTATTAAAATACAAGTGACAGGATAAAAGACCATTGTCCCACAGCAGGCTGTTGGCTAGTTGGATATTGCTTTTATTGTGTTTAGGTATGTTCCTTGTATCCCTGATCTCTCCAAAACCTTTATCATAAAGGTGTGTTAGATTTTGTCAAAGGCTTTTTCAGCACATTGTGAGATGATCATATGGTTTTTCTTTAAGTTTATTTATGTGGTGGATGATGTTGATAGATTTTCATATGTTGAACCATCCCTGTATCTCTGGGCTGAAGCTGACTTAATCATGGTAGATGATTTTTTGATGTGTCATGGGATTCAGTTTGCCAGTATTTTATTGAGTTTTTTGCATCCATGTCATGAGAGAGATTGGTCTGTTTTACCTTTGAGCATTTTTTTAGCTATCTTTCATTCTGTATCCCTTACTTTGCTACTTCCTTCATATCCATCTGGCTGACCCCTGGCATCTTCCTGTCATCTCCTTTTCTTTCTTCCTTTTGGAACCTAATTTTTTTTTCTCCTGCTCACTCTCCCTACCCAAAAACTCTGCCTATAATTCCTACCTTACTGTTGATTGTTCAGTTTTTTTTATTAAATCAATCGGATGCTGTAGGCAGACAAGGTAAAACAGCAACAAATCATTACATAATTAAACAAACTCAACACATCTTTGCATATTTAAACAAATGCAGCTCATCTTTGCATAGTTAAACAAATATTCCCCAACACTTATATTCTCACCCTTGATTCTAAAACATATTTCTTAATATAACTGTTACTTTATGGAGTAGTAGTAAAAACTGCAACAATTAGTATTTATGATATTTATCTATAATGATGTACATCATATATACAAAGATGCCAAATGCCAAAGCCTTCCACAAAGTGTTAAAGCATTTTGAAACTAAGATATTGAACTTTGAATTATCCAGAACATCCAAGAATGAAAGTTCTAGGTTACATAAGTTTCTAGTTTTAAAAAAAATGAATTTTTGAACTTTTAACTTTGTGAATCCTTAAATAAATCAATTTAATCTCCTGTTCTCTCTAAAGAAAAGAATTTTAAGATTAAGGGCATCCTCTGCCTCCTTAAGAGGAAGTAAAAATACAGATAGCATGAGTCATAACACTAGGCTGAGGAGATCACTCAGTGGGGAAAGGGCATGATGATACCAGTTTTAACTCCAGAACCCCTGTTGAATTAGAGCTCCTATGAGATCTTTGGGGTCTACTGCCTAGCTAGCCTAGTCTAATCCACAAAAATGGGTTAGAATCTCGATTCTCAATAAAACAAAGTGGATGACATGACTCCTGAGAGGAACAACACTTGAAGATTACCTCCAGCCTCTGACACGTAAGTGCACTCCCATGCATACACACATAAACACCCCCCCAATACACACTCACGCGCGCACACACACACACACACACACACACACTATACAAGGAAATCTGCAGTTAAATTTCCTGGGTGTAGATCCAGAAACTTCAGCTTTTCTTTTATGCACCCACTTAGCCCAAGTGATTTGGGGATTGACATAGTTAAATTGTGGATGTATTTGTCTATATATAAGTAGACTTGATAACATTGTACTTTACTGTGCTGAAAGAAACTGAGTAATAATTTGTTATATACTTTTGGGTTACCCACATAGTGATGGCAGGAACATCTACTATTAGTTACAGTCCATGAATATGCATAAGACATTAAGTATTAACTTATATTTTGCCTAAAATTCTTTGGACAAACCCCGAAGTAAAACAATCTCTCATAAAGATATAGAAATATCACTTGGTTATACCACGTTCATGAACATATGTTTTAGCTAGAGGTCTTGGGCCTTGCCTCTTTTGAGGGAATACTAAGGATTTTCTTTATTTTCTAGGTGTCAGGATGAGAGAACCTCACAAACAATCCACTCACTTTAAGCCCTTAGTATTAATCACGGCGTTCGTGTTATAAATGGCTCTTGCATAGCTAAGCTGTGGCAGGGAGTTGGGAGACCCATGCTTCCAATCAGTCTGTTCTCTTCTCACCCTTGGACCCTTCGCGGAACTAACTCCCTGACCCTTCCCAAGAGAGTGCAACACTTTTCCCATCTTCCTTTTCCATGGCTCATCACTGCTCTTTGATGCTCAGCTGAATCACACACATCCTTCGTGGTCTCCGCAGGAAGATGCATCCTTAGCCCCTCCTTTCCTTTGTAGAAAGCACTGCATACTAAATGCTGGATTGCCTTATCTCTCTCTAATCTCTGTGTTTTAATGACTCCAAGACCAGTGCACCATTCTTTTTCATAAGATCCTTGAACCCTCTAGTCAAAGATTAACATGTGGGATATTTTTAACCATCTTGGCCATATTTACTACTCAGAATACAAACAAGAACAGGAAGATTGCTGTATGGTTTCTAAGATGTGTAAAACAAAAACTCAGAAAGTACATTTATCTGTTCCCTTGGGATGACACTAAGAATCCTTAAGGAATATAGTTGTATTGAATAGTGCACTGGAATCTGGAGGTTTCCTGAGTCAATGTCATAAGGCTGACTCTCAGCAGTCCTGATGCCGATATCAGACTGGGACATCAAATAAATAGCCTACTGCCAGCTCAGGTATGGCTGTTTTTAAAGAATTAATACCTCGGCTATCTCTTGGATTATTCATAAGATATCATTAAGGATGATCATCCCTGCTCTTCAAAAAGCACTCCACAAAGACTTTGATCCACAAATGAAGAAATTCAAGATTGCATTCCAGAGTTGACCCACTTTCAGTCTCCTGCTAGCTACTGAGTAGATTAGATTACAGAAATACCTCTTTCTGACATGAGAAACCATGTTGAAATTAGACATTAAAGGAGATACACCTGTTGTGTCAATGTGATTATTACACTTACCAGTGTAGTACTCCATCACACTTGCTCTCATGTTTGCCTTCTTAGAAATCTTGTTTGTGCTTTTTCAAATTTTAATTACAAAAAAAAAGATGTACTGAAGAAATTAAAATAGAACATTTCTCAACTATATTAGAATTGGTCACTGTTTACCCTAATTAGCAGGGACGTCAATGTACAAATAGCTCTACTGCATGAATGCTAATGTGCTAAACCACAAATTTGTAAATAAATAGGTAGATTTAAGATATCCAAATCAAACTATCTGACTGTGATGTTCAAACACAGCAAATTGCAGAAAACAACCACACATTAAAGCAATAACACGGACCCTACCTTTGTCCCTAAATATGCTACGAAGTTAATATGAACACAAAGCACTATACCTAGCAAGTCTCTGCGTGTTGAAACACACTGTATTTTGAAATCTAAGTATTCAGCAGTGTTGAATGTCATTAAATGCAGTCACAAGGATGGCCCTCATACCTATACTTCAAAACCCTGCCAGGAAATGTATTCCCCAAATTGTCAATTGTCATAAACAATCTATCTGGCTTCATTGTCTGCTGGTAAACATTTTCCATCAGTCTTTTTGAAGCACACACTATTGACACGCTTCCAGATAGTAAAAGATAGCCCAAAATAACATCTCCTTATCTCTTCCTCAAGGTCTCTGTTCACAATAAAATGTAACTTCTAAAATTATTGTAAATCATCATATCCCTGGAAATATAAACTCAGCTAGAAGCTTCTCATTTAAAAAATCAGTACATATTAAGGAAATTCAATTTTTGAAATATTTTCATCTTTTACATTCTATTTTTTGCAATGAAAAACCACTAAAAATGATCAATTCTGTATAACAATCAGTTCAAAAAGAATACTTTATCAAGTAGCATTTAAAAAATGATCTTAATTCTTAAAGATCATATCAGTGTTTCTAATCTACCTCAGCACATGGTCTCTGCAGACAACTGATCTAAAAATTCATAGGGCCTCTGGTCTCCATCCTCCATTTGTCAGTCAATTTACTGACTTAGTATTAACCACAAGCTTTGTGGCCAAAGTTTACTATGTCAGGGTATTTACTGGTTTAAACTAAGTTGTCAATGTGGTAGCAACCTTATGTCATTAATATTGCCTTACCATACCTCCAAAATATATTTTAATACATTATCTTTCCTTTACTGAAAACAAAACATAGTATAAAGTTAGTGTAATATAAAATCAACAAAATCCTCATCCTATTCATTTTATGAAAACACTGTGTGGGCTGAACAATAGATCCATTCTACTAGTATAAAAACTACTCTGTACTATGATAGAAAATTGGGGGATATTCAGGCAAAGGGACGGCATGAATGTACACAATTTTCTCTGCTGTAGAGGGCAGCTGTCAGCTGGACCTGTGGTTTGTTGTTCATCACTGAATGACTTGGAGAGAAATCTAACTCTTTAGTTACCATTGTGTGTGTGACAGTCTTAAATTCTGATAGTGGTTTTAAATATACATAAGGACATTCAGCAAAAGTCCTTCATGAGAAACGGAACATAACAAATCTGCCCATGGGGAATGAAAAGTCTTACATCAACAATTTTAACAGTGCAATCAAGTTCTCTCCAGATCAGCATCCGTATCAACATCCAGTGGAACTGTGGGAACCTTTGCCTGCTCTACTCATTCATAATGTCGGGAAGCCTTGGGATGCTGGTCCTGGTCATTTCCAGGCGTGTTAAACTCAGAGAGCCTCATTTTAACTGTTCCTCAAGGTGATGACAGCCCAGCGATCTTTGCGAGCAGAGGTGAAAAGGGTATGCAGCACATGTTCACATTCATGTGCATGCATGTGCACACATGTGAAGAGCTCAGATGCTGCCCGACACCTCCCTCTAGCTCTCCATACACTATTGAACCTAGAGTTCACAGTCTGGTAGCCTGACCGGCCAATAAGCCCCAGGGATCTTCCTGTCTCTGCTTTCCAAGTACTAGATTTAAAGATGTACCAACACATCTGTGAGGAAGCTGAGGTCAGAAATTAGTTCCTCAAATGCTTGCACAGCAAGGCCTTTATCAGCAGAGCTCCTGGAAGATCTTTTATCAAACTTTCTTTGCATTTATTCTTTGTGTCTTGCATGCCACGCATCTCCATCCCATTCATTTCCCATCCCTTTGTATTCACCCTCTGCCCTTGCAACCTTCCCCTCTAAAATAAAATAAAATTTAAAAGAAAGAAAAAAGGAAAAAGAAAAAATTCTCATTGTAGTGTAGTTAGTCATGCAACAAACCCTTTTATCCATATATCTGTACATGCAAGTGTTCATTGCAAAGAGTCATTGATGTGGTTTTAGGCCTCTGGTTTCTGCTACATTACCATGGCTGGGCCCTCTCTGGGAATCCTCTTGGATACCCTGTTGTTGCCCTGTACTTTAGAGATGATGTAGCTTTGGGTCGACAGGACCTGCCCTTCCAGGTGCTTCAGCTGATCATAGTTGGGGTGGACTTGGAGGTAGGCCAACTCATGGCAGGGTTGGTCAGTCTGCCATCTGTCCTCCATCCTCACCACCAGGGTGAGCCCCCCAGCATTGCCCTTGCTTGTTCGCCCCTCGCAGTGTTGTGCAAGGCGTGGGTCCAGCTCTCCTGCTTTCACAGGGTCAGCTCTTGCATATCTACATCTTTAGGGCCAGCTCTACTATGTTGCCCAGGCAAAGTGCCGGGGCCACTCTCCTGGGTGCTGCAGTTGGTAAGGGGGAAAGTCTGCTCGGCCATCTATTGGTGGTGGTTGAGAGTTGAGGCGTAAAAGGGGGGCAGAATGTTTCCCCAACCAAACCTCTGTGTGACAGAAAAGTAGTGGGGACAGCTCTCCCACACTCTCAGCTTTGGGGCCGGCCCACCCACACCTCCACCAACAGAGTTGGGTCTATGGTGCTACCCAGGCAACGTGCAGAACCTGCTCTCCTGAGTGCTGCAGCTGGGGCAGCAGAGGCAGCTTTCCCTGCTCTTCTGACCTCAGGGCCTGACCTCCTACCTGCCTCAGGAGTTTAAGGACAGAGCGGGAAGGGCATCTCACCCATCCACGCTGCCATAAGGCAGACGACAGGCGGGTGAGGCCAGATGGAACACATTCATGTTCCCACTGAGGGCCGGGGGAGTAGGCAGCTCACCTATGCAATCTCAATAAATCACCTCTGCTGTGCCGCCCAGATGAGGTGCCGAGCCTGCTCGCCAGAGTGTTGTAGCTGGTAAGGGGAAGGCCAGCTTCCTCGCCAGCTGGAGGCATTATGGGCAGGAGGGGAAGAAATGTAGGTACTAATTATGTAGGTACTAATGTCGGTACTAATTTCACTTGCTAGATATGTAATCTAGAACATTTTCCTAACACATTGGTATTTAGTTTCCATAATTGAAAAATTAGGACGGTAAAATGACACCTTTAAAGAATCTCTATTCCACTGATCTTGAAACCTAGGAACTACTCAAAGTTTTATTATCGTGTTCCAATTCCACATACTGTGTAGCGAATGTTCAGCGTGTTTATTATGACGTCATTGCGTCATAAGACTCCGCCCAGCAGCCAGAGTGGCGGGGTAACAGCATGAACATTCGGGAGAGATTGAGGTTATAATGGCGAGAAAACACATTAAGCTCATTCAAACCTTCGGGATCCCCTGAGAAGAACAGAAGCAAAATCCATTTCAATCCTAAGCACTGGTGTTAAGCACTGTGACCTGGAGACGCCTATAGAGGGATGAGATAACCCAGGGTTGGGGGTTGATATGCATGGAGTGGAAGGCTTACTAAGAAGGTGATAGGAAGATAAGTAAGACCCGAAAATGAGAGGACTCTGCACAGATTCACATTCGAGGTCAGGGCTGGGGGAGATGGCAAAAGACACATTGCTTGGGAGTGAGTAGGGGAAGATGGGTGTCGGTCAAGGGTTGGAACCTTAGGGATTCATTTTACATTCATTTGGGATAAAGCATAAGTGCTAATATTGTTTGAAGGCCATCTAGGTACCTACAACATCAAGCAACTACTTATATTAAAACTAAATCTATGTCGATCGATAAAGAATGAAAACAGTGCCTATGAATGAACATTCATAACTGTAAGAAAATGGATTTGTGATGTCACCTAACTCTTTTTGGATCACTGCTGTCAGAGCATAAGTAACTGTTCGTGGTCACATTCAGAACCTCTTAAGTATGAGTTCTGGTAATGAATCCTCAGAATAGAGCAGACAACCAGAAACCCAGTCAAGGGTGACACTTATGCTTTTAAAACCAATTATGGTTGAATCCAGGGTGCACGTTTTCATTGATGCATTGTTTTGGAAATAAAATACCAACACTTCCAAACAACTTTGCTAGATAACCATGAGCTCATCATTAGCATGTGGAGAATAGTCACTCTGCACCCCAAAACATTCAAGAAAACTAACAGAAAAAAAAACACAGAGTTTGAAGTTGGCTGTGTTTTTATTTAAGTATCATCTGTTAACCCTTTGTGCTGATCCCTCAGAATATGAACAAAGGAACAGGAATCATCCATTCTCAGTCCGTACTTGTGAATTGACCATAGTTGATAGCATGCAAATTTTCTGTGCAATTTGCCTCACTTTGCTTAATGGGGAAAGGGTCCTCCGGATTTATTTCTCGAGGGTCCCCACCACACTGTAGATTTTGTTATGAATATTTGCTTTGGAGAATAGTACTGGTTGGTTTTCATATAAATTATCTCCCCACTCCTATCCCTGAGCCTTATTGGATTTGAAACAGTTGGAAGTAAGGTTCACCTTCCATCTGGGAAAAAAAAAAAAAACAGAAACTATTTTCACTATACTTTATATTCACTTTTATTTTTCCTAGAAATGAGAAGCAAACCCTTGAGCTGTTGTCTGTTCTACTCCCAGCCTTTATGGCCAGCCTTCAATCACCCATCTACCTCGGCATTCTAAACCCTGTATCCAGATACTACAGGCTGTTGACTGCCCTTCAGAGAGCTGAAAATAAAGATGCTGGCATTCTGTAGAAAAAAAATTTTCCCATATCTGGGCCTATGTTGTGATGGGGGTAATGAGGAACTCATAAGCAATACCCCATCAAATTATTAGTGAGCTGAATAATCTTTGAACTTGGAATTATACTAATAGACGGTGATTAGACATGTCAGCTAACAGTCTGCAGAAATATCTACACAAAATAAAACAATTACCTTTTGTAGGTTTTCTGAAAAAGAAAGGAGAAATGGTTAAACACTTATTTCTGATGTTTAAGTAAAACTCACTCGAAGGAACTATTGCACAAATATTGTAAATTTACTTATCAATCAATAAATAACCCAAGTCTCTAGCACAGAACAAAAGCTGCAAGCTTTTGCTCAAAACCTGCAAGCAAGCAAATCCATCGAGAAAAAAAGGTAAAAATATCAGAGGGAGGGCTGGCGATATCTCCCGGGCATCTACAAGGTGTCTAGAAGTGAATGTCATTTTCTCACCAATAATCTGCACTTTAATCTTACATGAAACAATTTTTCACAAAAAAAGTCTCTGTTCTCTTGTGTTTGGTAGAGAAAGAGAATTAGAAATGGGCCCAATTTCTTCAGAAAAGTCGGTTGCTTCAGCTTTCATTTGGCCTTTCTCATAACCCCCCATACAAGAAGACAGATAATAAATATAATGATTTATCCAGGGAAAAAAAGAGCACTGAGGATAATGGCCCCAACAGTGCTGTCTTTTATTATGTTACCATAGTAAATAATAGCAGCGCCATTCACACCGCCACACTTAGGTGGGAACGGTGATTCCATTATAATCCCTGCCTTTCAGAAGTTTATAACTCGGTCCTGACAATATACTCCAGGCTGAAACTAGCTTTTTTATTTTTATTTGTTTATTTTTAGTGGAAGGCTGGTTTTCCCTGATTGCCACACTATGAGTAGATAATCAGGCGGGAGGTAAACAATACTGCAACTATTTTTCTGTCGGTATTTTGCATATAAATCTTTACAACTTCTAACATACACGCATGCATGCACACGGATGCATGCACACAGAAGATCTGCATACACGGTCAATTTGTATTTAAAAACACTGGAGATCATTCAGTTCATTAAGGGCTGATTAACTGGGGGAACATCCCCTGACTCATTGCAAAGTAGCAGAGAAACATATTGACAAGTTTTAGAGTGTTTTTTTTTTTAGTTCTATACTAGATGTTTACTTGATTAAGGTAGAATTTCATCTGAAAATGACTCAGTGAAAGGTGGACCAATCACCTTCAAGAAAATACATTATGATACACAGCTAAAATCTTGGTGTTGCAGAAAGGAAAGCCAGCAGCTTTTCTCGCTGTCTTTCATTTATACTTTAATATGAGGAATGAAATTTCATTTATGCTCCAATTCGCTTGTCTTAATTTTTTTTACTGTCTGTGTAATTTACTTATTTATTTAGTGTATTCTTTTTGCTTCAGAAAAAAAAACATCATTAATGTAAGAAAAGGAACTTAAGATGGCAATTAAAAAATTGTGATGAACAAATCGCCTGCATCGGTATGCTGTCTATGACACCCTCCAGGACTGTGAATATTAACCAGTTAGGAGGGATTTTCCAGGTCAGTATCAACCTGATTTCTCCATCTCCGGTGACCAAGTGTCTGATGTCTACAGCAACAGAGTTTTATCAAGTTCTGGTTAGCAACCAAGAACAAAGCTAAGAGCCTGTTTTGTTGGGAGTCCCCCACACTGATATCTTGAAGAGAGGTATCCCTTGTCTGGCTCTGGGCATTTTGTTTGATAATCTACAGGTTATATATTGGTTTTTCTTTATCTTTTATTTTTTCATTTTTTAAATTAACTGTGTAGGGATATTTCGACTGCAGGTAGGTCTGCGCACCATGTATGTGCCTGGTGACTGTGTGGGCCATTAGAGGGCACCAGATCCCCTGGAAAGGAGGCGTCAGATGGTTTGTGCTGCCTATGGATGCTGGGAATTAAACCTATGTCATCTGGGAAAGCACCAGAGGGCTCTTTACCACCGAGCCCTCTGGGTAGCCAGTCTCTTGATTTTGTTAAACTAGGCAAAGACAAAAAGACACCCTGTCTGTCTTTTTTATAAAAATGTGGGATATTAAAATATGAGAGTGAATTAAAATTGTAGTATTCAATAATAATAATATATGTGTTTTTCTACCTTAACTGGTATATTTTGTATTTCACAAGGGTACTTTTTCCTTTGTAACCAGAAAATTCCAGGATGACCAGTATCGTGGAGAATTACCATTTCTCTGCCGGCGGTCATGGTACCCACACCAAGTCCTGCTAAGGCTCATGGGTAAATTTGTGTGCAGGATGGAAGCACTCAGCCACAACCACAGTGAGGCTTTAAATCCACAAGCAATGATGAGACCAAGTAAACAAAGTACCAAACACCCAGGCAGAGAATGGTCAGAAAGAGACAGATGTTCATGCCATCAAAGAGAAAGGTCTCACAAGTGCTGCTGGGTGGAGCAGTGTTTCCTCGAACGCACAGTGTGTCACGAATTCGCTTTACGTCTTGACGTCCCTGGGTCTCAGTTTGAAAACCGGGGCATTTACCAACAATTTTGTCAAAAGCATTTATCATTTGTACTATTTTCTGTTCTAGGTAGAACAAAATAATGATCAAGAATTGTTTCGGGATCCTTTCAGATCACTACGGCAAAATATAGCAAACTGGAAAACTTATGAATGACACAAACAAACAAAAACTGTTTTTAGTTTCTTCGGAAGTTTGGAAGGTTCGAGATGAAGGTGCAGGCAGCAGATTCTGTGCCTTCTGAGAACCTTCCTCCCCACAGACAACCTTTGTTCGCTGTGACCTCTCACGTGGGAAGAATCAGGGGAGCCTCTTGCTTTTCTTTGAAGGAGATACTAATTTCATCCATGAGGGCTTTGCTCACAAGACTCAGCTTACCAAAGCCTTGCTGCTTAAGGCCTTCATATTGAAGGTTAGAATTTCAGCATACAGATCTTAATGGCATATAAATATTCAGACCCTCAAAGGAAAGAAAGGCATTAGATCAAAATTGTATAATTCAAAGAACAGAACTGGCAGGGAGGTTGCAGCCCTGTCAGATTCTGAGTACCCGAATCTCCCTGCCCCCACCCACTAGCTCTTTCCTTTTTTTTTTTTTTTTCTTTCCGTCATGAGACCCCAGGATAAACAGAACTGATCCTTGGACTTCGATGTTTTCAAAGGGTTGATGATAAAAGGAGAAAAATGCCATAAGGTGGGATATCCGAGGACCTGGAGGCCCAAAAGGATCAAACATAAGGTCATTCTGAAGGTCAGACCTGTGGGAATCTTAGGCCAGGGCTCAGCAGAATGCAGTTGCTAGCAATAAAGAATCAAAGACTGCCCATTAGAGGGGTGTAGGGGTGTGATGGGATGGGGTGGGATGGGGCACTAATCTATCTCCAAAAATAAGAGGTCGTTCCTGACTTTGCAACTGTGAGATTTTTGCATTCACTAGTCACTGAAACTCGTAAACACCTTTCACCTCAAGTAGGGATGAGTTAGGAGATACATTCCCACAGAACAGAAGGATGGTTATGAATATATTTCTTCCACTGCTTTGATTGTGTCATGTGATATTATGATTCTTTAGGCATTGCTGCAAAGATTGTTGTGTTTTCAAAATGATCATTAAGACGGTATAATTACCATCAATTGTTCAAAGACATGAATTGCTATTTATTATATGATATGTAAGCACATGATTGCGCTTTTCTTGTTCAATTTGTGTTGATTTAAAGTTCTTATTTTACAGCTAGGGATATTGATCAAGCATTTTTACAAATGCCTTCAAAACAGAGAGAGAATTCCTGTTTCACTATTTCACTACGATGAATTTCAATATGAAATATTTTGCCAGTATTCTGTGAACACCAATCGCAGAACATGAACCGTGGAAGTATTCCAGGCTGTGTTGACATATTTTATGAGTGCCATGTGATGCCAGATTGGAGGTGTACATCTGTGGGGGTTTGGCCAGCATCCTTCTGCCGTCTGTATATCTGTATGCTTAAATGAATTAGCCAATAACAAAGAGCATAAACAAGTTTAATGTTATAGAATTTCCTTGATAGCATACAGAATGTTCAAATCAGAGTGAAGAAGCATAGACTTGTGTACCACTGCCATTACTTGGGATAGAGGGATGTGTAAAATGGGAAAGACTGAGCACTCCAAGTATTTAAGCCTAGTGTTAAAGATGGGTTATTCTACCTTTTCACCCCTTTATAATGTGTTACCAGAAGTAGTGTCTTTTAGACTACAATGGTGAGCAAGGATCTTTTATAGGACTGGGGAAACCATCTAGTATTGGAAGGTCTTTCAGTGACCATTCAGTTCCTAGCTCTTTGAGGGGAAGCCAAGTCAAAAAGATTGATCCTCAACTCTAGACTCTAACCTATGAATTGTTCGTTTGGTTTTGGGGTTTTTGGTTTTTTGTTCTTTGAGGTTTTTTTTTTTTCTTCAGCAAACACTGTGATCTCTTATTAAAAGAGCATCCCCTCTGGTTGCTATCTAAGAAAAGAATGGGAGCAATGTAATATTCTTGTCTTAACCTTGGCATCCACTGTGCCTCAGTCTATAGCAGGTCACATCAACAGCCTCACAGCGAAGTCTCCTCTAGCCAACACTTGCCTGGCGTGGAGTTCCTGCATGCTTCTGCTTACTGGAAAACTCATACAACTTTGTCTCATATATTGGTGGACTTTAACTTTCATTACGTTTTTTCTTCAATTCTTAGATGTTATTTTGCTTGAGGCACTATTTCTGTCTGAATTCATTATCTGCTGATGTGTGTATGTGTGTGTGTGCGTGTGTGCGTTTGGGTGTGTGTGCCGGTGTAACAACTATAAGAATGAATAAAAGATCTCTAGAGAGAAACTGTGCACATAATATACAGTAGATATAATCAGTGTTAATTTCAAGGGTGGGATTTTTTTTAAGCCAGACAAAAAAACAATAAAACTTTTATTTTTAGCTAACAGTTTGTGAGCTAATTTAGCCTTGATTTCCTTCCAGCCATGGCAGTTTAAATTTGCCCCAGATGGACTTTCTCTTCTGTTCAAATTGCTGGACAGCAACCTAACAGCCATTTGTAACGACGTCGGCAGAAGTGGGCTGTGCTCCTACTCCTCCAAATACACTGGTCTGTTTGTAAGGACACTGCCCCCATAAATCACCATGAACTAAAGAGGTACACACCCGTCCCAATCCAAACATCGGGAAGAAACCATCGCCCAGGAGATAAGAACACAAGCAAGTGCAAAGCGTTGCCCGGGTTTTTCTAGAAGACCCGTATTTTTGGAACTCCACCAGTACTGTTCCCCATGTTGTACTTTCTCTAATCTGACTGACTCACGGTCTTGCGATAGCGAGATAAGCGAGGTAGGCAAATTTTTATAGAGTTGCAATTACTGAAATTGTCATTACGCCGCTCACTGTAAAATAAATATAGATAGAAGTGAAATTATGCACAGGCTAGAAGTAGAAAGTGTTTTGCTTCTGTTTGCTAAATTAATCTCTTCCTAAATGGCTGCAGGCCAGGTAGGTTAGCATTTGTGGTTTCAAAGGTTTTCAGCGCTTGCAATGAGCCATGAAATTACTGCATGCTGCTGAAAATGGCAGCTGATGAAAGAAAGAGAGCGAATCCCAAAGGCAGAAAGACAGGAGGAAGCAAAATTACAGGCAGAAAGTCTGATTTTTGATGTTGCTCATTGTGAAATGTACACCCAAACTTTTAATAAAACATAAAACATTAATAAACCTGCTAACAATTCCTTACAATTGCTTTTGAAGTCCGGGTATAATTTCTGAATACTTATTAAAGCAGGCTGTGAGCAGTTCAGAGGGCCGTGAGCAGGCTCCTGTCTGTGGGACGGGCTCTGCGGGAAGGCTCTCTGCCTAGGACTTTAGAAATAAGATTTTTTTTTTATTGATGATTTTAACTGAATCACACAGAGGGTTGATTTTCAGTTAGGGAAAGAGACCAGGTCCCTTTAGTTTCTGTGAGGATTAACTAATCTCTGTTTTGATACAGTCCCAGGCATACACACAACCATGGCAGCTATCTTGTTTTGAATCATTTGAACATTCACAGAAAAGGGTGATAGCTATGTCTTTATTCATAGTTTTGAAGGCCCTGTCGGCTGAGGGCTGAGTCCTTGGGGTCCTTACCCTGTTCTTAGCAAGAATATGAATCAGCTTGGTTTTGAGAAACCACAAACACCGTACCTTGCCACAGACAGGCAGGTTGCTCATGCCAAAGGAAGCCATTCTCTGGCTTCCTGGGCTTTGCCTCTTGAGGATCCATTTCAAATTGATGGTTGTAACAGTTCTTAAATATATTTATAAAGGTGTTTCCCACCTTGTAATGAAAACCACTCTTCAAAGCCTTCAGATGCTTCATAGCCAAGAGAGATCCCAGAGAAATTCAGGGATCGTCTTGCGAATACCACACTTCTGGGTATTCAGACAAACTATGAGCAAGTGGAGTTCATTCATACTGAAATAACCTTACTACCACTAAGAAATGCAAAATAAAACGGAACACCTTCTTAGATATTCTAAGCACTCACAGTTGCGTGGTTTTATAGATTAATTACTAGGAAGACAGCATTGTAGAGATTTTTGGATTAAATTCAGTTATAGGAGGCATAAATAATGTAATGATTACTATGCATGCCTGGTCAAATAGTTATTGTCGCTAAGTTATTAGAGAGCTATTTTCACTTGTAGCGAGGAAATGGGCTGAACTGAAAAGTCAGTGCACCTGTATAGAAAGAATTCTTCAATCTGAGCTACAAAATCCGCAATAACGAGGGGCCAGCAAAGCTAAGTAATGACTCAGAGTTAACAACGAGACCTTCTGCAGGAGACGCTTAGCGAGCCCCTTCAGTTCTTGTGGTGTTATTTGTCATCACCCGTAAAAGACCCAATTTTATTCTTAGTGAGCCTATAATTTTTCCTCTTTAAAAAACAGTCAAATTAAAGGATTTCAGGTTAACGTGATTTGTTGAAAAATACATTCGATTTGGAATTGGGCAAGGACAGCTTTGCCTTCTTGCCGTTAGTCACGTGGTAGAGAACACTGCCCCACTGAGCCTTAATGGGTTTTAGTTTGCTTTCAATTTCAGCTACAGTTTCCCCACCCCACTCGTGTGTGTGTGTGTGTGTGTGTGTGTTCCAAAGTGTGTCCCAAATAATGAAAGAAACACTCAAGTCATAGATTAAGATGAGTGCACAAATTTTTGATATTGTAAACTAGAAATTTACATAACTGTGAGAGAGAATTAATAATGAAATTTCAAATACCATTAGTTTTTAAATAACACTGGGGAAGGCAACCAAGAAATCTGTAAAATTAAAAAAGCCAAGGACACAGACAAAGTGGCCAAGTGTAACAAGGCTTCTTGCTAAGAAAATCGGCCGCCTCGTCTCCTACCTGAACTGTTTGCTGATGCCCACAAGAAATTGTTCTCTTTTTTTTTTTCTGTATTTCTACTTCCACTTTAACAGACTGTGAATCAAGCTATAATTTTCAGGTGCTACAGATCAAGCTGCTATAATTCCTCAAATGCTCTGATCTATGTTAATATCAAAGCTTCAGTAAAAAGAAAGGTTCGGTGAGGGGATAAATAAAATATTAAAACCAAGCAAAATAAAATTACATCTCCTGATCCTTACTGAAACTACCATGAACACAATTTTTACCGGGGATACTCAAATATGGATCAGGAAGAATGCTGATTTCAGAAAAATACAGTAAGGTTTACCATCTAGTTCAATTTATTCGCATAAAATCATACATTCTTTCAAATTTGATCTAAAGTCAGTTTGCGTATTCAAGACCTTTGTAACTAAAGGGTGCTAAGTAAACTGATGGCGGTGTGGTTGTTTGAAAACATTTGCTGTGTGTTGTTCCATGGATGCCATGTTCTATTTACAAGAATTCAATTAAAATTTTAAATATTGCTTCCAAAAAATCTTTCGTATCTATACAGCGTAAAAATAAAATTTCCTTAACAACTTCAAAACTACTGAGCACTAAGAAAATGCTCAGAGAAGAGTTTCCACAAATACTTTATTCAAATATTAAAATGTTATTGTGAATGTGAAGATCATTTACATCTGCTTAGAAAAACAGTCTGTCTAAATTTATTATTTTTCTATTCAGTAGCAAATATTCATTGAGTGCCTACTATGTTCCAGGAGCAAACAAAAGGATCGATGCCATGACTCACCAAATTCATATTCTAATAATCCTGGCCATGTGATAAGGACTGTAAATTGATTTCTTTTTGGTTATTGCTGTCCATCAGTGGAAGAAGAAATAGAGACCAAAAAAGCTATGATATTTGTGTATAAATTCAAGAGTAAAGAACAAAGCAAAGAAGTATTGAAATGAATGCCACTTTTTTGCTTCTCCTCATTTTGAAGAACTTACCAAAGGGCAATAACCATCAGATTCAGAACTACTGTCTAAGGAAAATATCAAGGCTAATTATAATTAGGACCTTCACCTACTTTGGGGGCATCCTTTGCAACTTGAAATAGAGAAAAAAAAGCCTTCTACCTATTATGGATAAATAATTTTGAAAACCACTTTTTTGCAGCTCGTGGTAAAATAATGGAACTGGACGAAGATTACCAAGTGTTAGCATAACAAAAGTGACCACAGATATGACATGATGTATCTCCTGATGGAATGACACACATATCACCCCCAAGAAATTTGCATGAAAGAAATGGAATCTAAATCCGATAACACATTGATATGTAATTGATATGTAACATAACAAATTGATATGTAATTATCAATTTATGGCAAATACACAGAAAATCATTCTAAACCAGAGCACAGTGGTGAGTCAACCAGACACATGCAAAGGCTGTTTCTATATGGAAGTGTATAAGGATATCATTATGTACAGTATTATATGATACCTAGAATTTCCTTAAAGTAATTCAGGAATAGGGGACATAGTAGATATGGATGAAAGAAAACAGACTTTAAGTTGGTAATTGTTCAAATGAGAACTGAAAAAAACTGAGGTTCGTGGTATTATTCCATATAATTCTGAAATGTTTACGTTTTTGATACTATAAGATTTAATAATAGTGATATAAAGAATTTGAATGATATAATTGACTTGGTCATTACAATGTAAATATTCCCAAATTTTGTTCCTTCAAAAAGAATTATTTATTTATATCTATAAAACATTTGCAAAATTTAATCATTTCAAGACCACAAAAGAGTCTTAATAAATTCAAAGTGAAGAACTCTTTAATTAACAATATTCATTGGAAATATTATAAGAAATTAACAGCATTGGAAAGAATGCCAAGTTTCTTAAGTAATTTGCATATTTGATGATTCAGTGTGATTGTGACTGGAAGCAGCCTTTAGAAAATTCCTTTATATTTTATATTTAATTCAAGTCCAAAATAATAACTAAAGCAATTGTGAAAACCGATAGAAACAGAGTATACCCTCCAACAATAATGTAACAGAAATAAGAATTAATTAAAACATTCACCTGGTATAAGAATTAGCAGATCAATGATACCCAATATATACCCTTCAAATAGACCTTAGCAAATACAATAATTTAGTATTTTACAAAAGATGCTTAAAACAGTAGGGAAATATATTCAATTAAGATATTGGGGAAGTTAACTCATTTAGAAGAAAGCCAACCTAATGTAATATAAAACTAGATATGTTTTATGTCCATATATATTTGTACAGATATGCGTTACATACATATGCTATGGCTAAGCTGCTACCCACCTTGGTTTTTGAGACAATGTCTCTCACAGGACGGGAACTCCCCACGTATGTTAGACTGGCTGGCCAATGAAATCTAAGCATCTACATGTCTCTACCTCCTTTGTGCTGAGATTATAAGAACATATGATCATGCGTTCTGGGGACTGAACTGTGGTCCTCATGCTTGCAAGGTCATCACTTTACTTACTTAACCCTCCTATTAGCCCTAAACATTCTAAGGAGAACAGAAGGCAAAGCTCCGCAATATGTTTAATATGGAGATGTTGTTGAGGAGCTCAACAAAACAGGATGATTAACTCAGTGTTCTACGGATTACTGATCTACTTAGGAAAATTTCAGTGTCCCAGAATGTGAAGTGACTAGACCGTAACATAGTTCAGTGGATCTGAGGGAGGGGTGTCATCTTTAAAATTATCATTAAACAAACCCGAGATGGTCCAAACAAAGTTGTCCTTCACTGTGGACTGCGGTTGAGCACCTCAGTCTTCAGTGTGGTGATGAAGTTTAACGAACAAATCAGAACAATCATGCTCTGGATGGCCCAACAATGTTTGTGTGACTAGAGTACAAGAACGGGATTTTTCAGTCACTGCCACCCACTTTGCACTACATACTGTTGATTAGCAATAATGCAATATGCAATAATTCAATTCCCTAGGCATCAGGTCTTCTAACATGACAGCACCTCAGTTCAAGTCTCCACAGAACACAGATGTCTATGTTTTCATTGGGGTAAAACTCATAGACATTTGTAGTTTCTTTAAAATTTAGCTTCTTCTTCCTCACAGCAAAGCTTTTCGAGTGAGTTGCCCTAGAAAGCACTATCTCTGTTTCCCACGGATAATCACCCACTCCACCATTTTACAGAAATTGTTATTTTTTTTCCTAATGACTTGTAGGTTTCTTTCTCCTTTTTTTGTGGTTTTTTGAAACAGTGTTTCTCTGTAGCTTTTAAGCCTGTCCTGGAACTAGCTCTTGTAGACAAGGCTGGCCTTGAACACACACCTACCTCTGCCTCCCAAGTGCTGGAATTAAAGTTATGTGCCACTACTGCCCTGTTGACTAACACAAATGATCATTGGGTCCATGTCTTTAATTGCCTTAAAATAGTATCTGATGGAATCAATCCTTCTTCTTAAGTTTTTATTCCATGTCTTTTGTTGTTACTTAATATAATCAGTTCTTCATAAGCATTTCTCTAATGGCTTCTGTTGTTCCCAGTTTGCTTTGTGATCCACTAGCTAATCCCCTATAATACTGGCTAACATCTCCTGATCATTTCCCTCCACCCCTCCAGAATGCTGAAGTTCTAACCCCACAACCCCATTTGTCTATGTTTAAATTAAGGAGCTCATTGATCAATGTGAAGTGAAGGCATAGGATAGTATCCTGATCTAATAGGATTTTCATCCCTTTCAGAAGAGACATCAAAAATGGAATGACCTACCAAGAAGGATTCTGTGTGGAAGCCAGAAACTGATACTGCTATATCCTTTACCTTGGGCTTTCCAGACCCCTAATCAAGAGAAAAATACATGTTTCTTAATCTGCTCAGCTTGCTGTATTTTTTATTTACAAACACGAATGATAATTGCATCCCACCCAAAAAGTCTCTCTTGATTTCTTTTTTACCAGTTTCTCTCCCCTAGGCTTCTGTTCTCAACCAATACCTACATCATCTATTCTACTCTTGATCAAGATGCAATTCCTGATTTCCTACTGTTCCCTACATTTTACTTGCGATACTACAGTCTTGTTGATTCTGCCTCCAAAGACACTTTGTGTGGCCACACCCTCTCCGCACTCACCATGCAGACCATCACCTTTTCTCTTCTGGGTAACTGCAGGAGCTTTCCAGGAGTTTCTCTGCCTTCACTCTAGGCTTTTTATATGTTGTTCTTCATAGAGAATCCAGAGACTTTTTCATATGATATGAATCAACTGATACCATGTCACTGCGTAGAAACTCCCAATGGTGAACCACCCCACTAATAATAAATATTGGTAATTAAGACTGGTTTATGAGGGGGGCTGGAGAGATGGCTCAGTGGTTAAGAGCATTGCCTGCTCTTCCAAAGGTCCTGAGTTCAATTCCCAGCAACCACATGGTGGCTCACAACCATCTGTAATGAGATCTGGTGCCCTCTTCTGGCCTTCAGGCATATACACAGACAGAATATTGTATACATAATAAATAATAAATAAATAAATAAATGAATAAATAAAAAAGACTGGTTTATGAGGACCAATAAAAAAATATAATCCCTGTGTTTTATTTCTAGCTCATCTAGTACCATCCTTTCTCACCTCCCATGTGATCCAGGTCACAGTGGACTTCTCTGCTGCTGTTCATTGCATACCAGCAGACAGCAGCACCGCTTTACAGTCGTCCGCTAGATCTTTCCTCCCCTGACGTCCAGTTCATTCACGGCTCCACCTGTCCATCATTTCCTCTGTTCTCTGTCTAGGTAGCCACGTTTAAAGCACAGTTCTGTTTCTATGCATGTCGCTTTTCACTGGTAAATTTCACTCTTTTTATTCCTTTGATTGTTTTGGTGGATCTTTTCTAGAATCAGTTCCATGGGAGAAGGAATTTGTCTGCCATTTTGCATTCTAGTCTTAACGTAGTTTCCTCCATCTATTGAAATGCTGAGGTTGATTTAGTGTGTCTTAGAAAATCTGATGACAATTTTATCAGTATATCATCTAGATGAAGTGTATTTTAAAAAGGAGTTTAATGATTCTTTTACTTACTGGAAATTATCTCTCAATGGAATAAGATGACTCTGGGAAATAAATAACAATCGAGAGGGTCTGTAATTTTAGAGACAGTGATATGAACTTTGCCACTAAATAAAGCATAGTTACCCTGACAACACTCTACTGTGAAGAATTTATAAGGCTATTTCCCATTTTTATTTCTCAACTCTTGAAAGTATCTCATTGCAAAATATAAATAGATAGAACGGTTAAAAGGAATGCCTGATGAGGTTGAAGCTTCTAAAGATGCAAATGAAAAACTGACTTGTACCTCTCTAGAAACTTACAAAGTTGGCTCACCAACTTATAGTAAAATTCACTTGCAGTTACACAGTGTTCAGATGGGAAGAAATCTTTGTTTTCATTGTTGAATATTTGTGATTTGTAGCTGCTAATATGAAAATGTACTGCTCTAGTAGTATATTCCTTCAAATCTTGGTTTTAAGTATTTTATTGTCTGAGAAATAATTGTATGCCACGTTCATTGTTATAATGTAGCAATTGCCTGATTCAAATCCTGTTTGGGGGAAGGAGAGTGGCAGGGCACCATAGGCACCTTCCAGCCTATGGTGGCCTTAAGCTGCCGATACAGAACATGCTGGACTCAGCGCAGGACCTTTCTCCCTCAATATACCAAGTGCTGAGATTATTGGGATGCACGACCACACCTGGCTAAATTGTGTTCTTGATGTGAATGAACAAATCAAATCAGTAAAGATTGTCTTGAAGTTTTTCCCCTTAAACATATATAAAATACCCCGTGCTATAAATTATTAAAATAGTAACTTTACTTCAACATCTATAATTGGGAATTGTACATGCTTTTCTCCAAATTATATCCTGTAAAGAATGCAAAGAAAAGAAAACAAATTGACCCAGCATTGTACTAATAAGTTAAATCTAAGTTACCTTCAAAATATCAGAGACTCATTTAAGTGGTCTAGCTAGTCTCCTTAGTAAAAGGGAAATGGTTAAGATCATAATGCTTGAATAGCTATTTCGCATGCACAATGAATAAGCAAAATTGTATTTGTACTTTATTATTTATTAGAAGCTTAACAGTATGATTATTGCCTCATCTTTCAAAGATAAAGGAATAAGAGATAAGTAAGGAATGTGGTAACACGCAGTCAATAAATGGAGACAGCATTCATATCTCCCTGGTCACATTTTTAGGATTCCCAGGAGATGAGGATATAGTTCAGGGGTGGAGCATGTGCCTAGCATGCATACGGCCCTGATGAAATCCCCCCCTATGGCAAACCCGAAATGCTGCCCCAGTCTGCCTTCTGAAACCACTGAGAGCTCTCAGGCCTTGCTTAAATTCCCCCAATCAAAGTTTTCAAATCACTGCCCCTCAAATCTGAATGTCTGTGTTCACCAGGGTGTCGGTGGGGATGCGACAAAAGTTTAAATACCAAGAACTGTGGTATGTATTCTTGTGTTAGAATTCAAAAGTGAATGTACAATTGTACAAGTTAAATATATATGGATATGAACGAACTTTAATTTTGCTAAGAAAATATCCACGAGTGTTTCTTTGGAAAAGAGTGATGAGGCCAATTCTCAAAGTGAGGGGGCAAATTGAACAGCACTACCTGTCTTCAGGAGCAGTCTCCGTGGTGACCATTTTGCAAACTCTGAAAAACATTCGAAATATTCAAAAAGATTATAAAGATGTTTTGTGAAAATGGCACACCACATACACACATGCACACACACACACGCACACGCGCACACACACACACACATGTCCACCTTCTTATGGGCAGACAAGAAGCCCAACTTGGAATTTCAAATTAACTTTTTGTATGATGCATTATTTAATAAATGTTAGCATTAATTTTTAAAAGGTTTAATTTGCATACCATTACTGGGCCAAATGGTTGATGAGAATCACAATTAAAGAAAGATGCACCATTCATTTACTTAGAAGAAAAATCCGACGAAGTCAAATCTTCATCATTAAGCTGAATAAAGGCATCCCATAACTGCCCAAAAGGTAGAACACTCTGACAGATGCAATTTAACTCTTATGATTATTTAAATCAACTTCCTTTATGCATGACCCTAAGCAAAAGCTTAGTGTCTTCTTGAGGATTAGGGTGGTTTTTCCCTTAGTGCTTTGGACATTGGCATGGGTAAACACATTAAGAAAGAAAATCAAACTCGGGATTCGAGTTTGAAGATATAAACATAATTTGGGAGAATTCCTTGTCCCTTAATGCTACCTCATAGACATGGAACACTCCTGCATGATGGAATACATTAACTACTGCCCACATACATTAACTAGCATTAGTTCTAACGTGACTCAGGCTGTGTAGAGTATTTCTACCTAACTCTTACATCTTAAATTAACCCATCTATCATTTTATTTTTTACCATGAGGTTCGTGGTTTACCAGTAAGATTCTTTCAGTAGCTACATGGCATCTCCCTGACTCCACCTTCCTTCCTCTTCTGTCTGCTTGGAATTCCCAACTTATTCTATTCTGCCCTACCACAGGCCAAAGCAGCTTTATTCATTAACCAATAAAGTCAACACATATACAGAAGGACTTCCCACACCAGAGGACGACTTTCTGCAGACAGCATTGCTTCCAAGGATTGGCCTTAGGTGCTATGGCTTGTGCAGCAGGTACAGTTACCTGCTGAGCCATAGTTCAGCACTCTTGGTTTTGTCTAAGTTTTATACTTAGATTTTGCTTTCATATCAAGAAGTCATAGCTGTTTTAGATAGTTGCCTGCTCAGTGTTGTTCTTCCTTATTTCTTTTCCTTTCATATCAAAAAAGCTAAAAAAAATGTTTTTGTGTGTTTAACTCTCCACTACAATTTATATTTATTTTGCCATATGCAATAGGATAAAATATGACTTTCAAATTACCAAGTTAATATAATACAATATGAGATATTTACTGTGTTTGTACTTTAATTCAAGTAAAGGAATTTATCTTTGCTACCACAAATAAATGTCAATCCATTTTCAACTTCTGTTATAGCCCAATGTATTATTCTTAAGCAAAAAATAAAAGCAATGTTATGATTTTGGAAAGAAAAAACTTTCAACAATAGTATGTTCAGAAAATGTACATTTGAAACATGCTTTTAATGAAAAGATATTTGCAAAATACCCATTTAAGTTGAAGAGCTGCATCTTACCCACTGGTAATCAATTTTCCAACAGTGGGTGAGTAGAGAGATGGCTATAAAAGGAGAAATAATATTTGGGGCACTTTGTATCCTCCTCTGTAACTCTTCAAAGGGAAACTGCTTCTCACAGGAAGTGTGTTCCTCACGGGGACTAATATAAGGACAATGTCCCCGTGTCTACAGCACTCATCCCCCCACACACAACCCTCAGAACAAGTCACTCACGTTACTTCTATGGAGAAATAACCCACGTAACAAGTAACTGACTTGCAATAAATTTTGAAATTATTCTTTCTAACTTACTAGGAGGGAACTGTCTAATTAGTTTGAATTTAAAATTGTGTCAGTCAAACTAAAAGGAATGTGGATATTTGTTTGTAAGGAAACTCCCAAGCAAACCAAGTCGTGACTCTATAGTTGGCAGAGTACTAAATATGAAATCAATATCAACAACAGTGGAAGCAGAACAGATATCCGTCTTCCTTATCTCCATCAAGTCATTTCTCCATCCTTTTTTCAAATTCTTGAATTTCTATTACCACAGCAAGACCATTACTTCAGCAATTAATACATCGCAACACATTTTACAGGTGGAATAGGAATTCTTTAGATTTAATACAGGGTCACTCGATGAGGATTTTATTGTTTTTATCTTTTATGGGTGTTTGTTTGATTGTTTGAGAAAGGACCTTGCTGCATCACTCGGGCTGGCGTGAAATTCTGTAGCCACGGCTGACTTCCATTTTAGGATTAGCATCCTACCTCCTCATCCCCCTCCTGAGTGCTGGGAACACATATGAGCCATTAATGCTTGGTAGATGAGTGACTTTAGAAGTGTCTGATATCACAGAGTAAACATATATGGCAAATGCCAAGAAAGTTATTTTTTAACCTTATTAAAAGAGTGGGCACAAGACAGTTCTTTTCCTTAAAAAGTAAAAATAAGAAAAATACATGTAAAGCAAGAGGGAAAAGTTTATATATTCTGAACTATCAGAGTTATAATTCCATAAAGTGAGAAGAAATAAACATTTAACCAAAAGAGTGATCAATTCTATCTTCTGTTTATAATTTTTAAAATATCTTGATTATAATCTGAAAATATATACATACATATTGTGTGCATATATATATATATATATATAGTAACTTTTAAAGTAAAGTAATGGAACCTCAAAAGAAGAAAGAGAGAAAAAGAATAACAGTCTCATTTTGGTACCAAGGACCTATGTGACTTTGATAAATTTCACAGGTCTGAATTTTTCTTTATCTATATAAAAAAAAAACCTTTAATCTGAGATTCCTTCTTACTTTAATATGTCATGATCATAAAAAAATTTTAGGCACATTCCAAGGAGGAAATACAAATGATGATTTCTGTGGTACATGAATGGCAGAGTTCATGAATATTTATGTAGAATTATAATATCACAAATTGTATTTCTTTCTGAAAATTATCTATAAGATTAGCTGCTTCAACAATCATGCAACGGGGGCAGCTCTTTGCTAGGACTTCACAATCCCATGAGAAAAACAGGAAGGTATCTTTGGATGCATTAATGAAGGGCATGGAAGGAAAGAGCAGAAACGGGTCTCGAACCTGTACCACTCACACTCAAAACTTAAAGCCTGATACAGCAGCCTCTCTGCTGAGAAGTTGCCAGCACTCCCATATAAAATGTGTCAGCATCTGAAAAGTTACTTTTCTCTACATTTTGCTATTAAATATTCTAGAAAAAGTATTTCAAGGAAAAATACATTTTGAAGGTATCATGTAGAAGTAAAGCATGCTGGTTTTACAGTGTTCAGTGTTGTCATATAGGTCTATGCTTTAATTGAAAGTGTCTTCAAAAGCAGTAGCAGGTATCTGAACACAGCCCAGCTCAGCTTAAATATCTGACTTCACCAAATCTCCACACACAACTAGAGCTGGACTACAAACTCGAGCGCTGAGCATCTGTGTGATACTGAATGAGCCATTTGTCCTCTTGCGCTTGAGTTTTATTCTACATAAAATGTAGACTTTATCAGTGTAATTCGAAAAGGAGTTTGAAGACATTTGAAAGCGTCCCGCAGAAGTTAAATCGCTTCCATGCATTGTTAGTGGAAAGAACGCCCTACGGAATGTGTTGTCTTCTTGACATTCCATTACAGAAGCTTCTGACAGAGAAGTGAATAGGTTAAATATTAAAAATGTTGATAAAACCAGAATTAATGTGAGAAAATTAGCGTCCTTCTAAGCTGTGGCTGGGATATTAATTGATATAAAAATTTGGCAATGTCTTTTGAAACTGTGAGCTGTGTCTAGCCTTTGATCCATCACTTCTCCCGTAGAAATCTTCCCCGAGGGAATATTTACAAAGTTTTCAAAGGATAGAAGCTGCTTCATTTTTAAATAGCAAAGTATAAAGGAAGCAGCAAAAATGTATATTAAAAATTACAAAACAGTCATATATAATAGAAAACTATGTCATGTATAAAAGGGATGTTTTATAAGGGGTGCAATATAAAAGTACCCAAGAAGGGTGGTGTATTGTTTAACAAACAGGGGAAGTGACAATCTTGTGTGCACACCGTGCATTGCTGATGAGCAATATGAACACAAGCACAAAGCAAGATGGTAATGGTGACTGACTTCCCGAGTGAAATGGTTGGTGCTGAATGGGACAGAGCTGGAAGAACAGTTGCTTATCAGTGACTTGCTTATTTGTTTTTAATTAGGAACATGTGCTTTTCGGAAATACAGTATTATTAGGAATTGAATAGTATTAAAAATACACAAACAGTAAATAAAAATTAACAGTGTGGTAAAGGATGAGACAAAGAAAACAATAACTCATGCAGATCCTAAAGCAAGTCACACTTCCTTTAACTCTATTTTAAAGTAAACCTTTGTCAATAATGTATTGATACACGGTAAAAGAATGAAGTCGCTGATCAAGAGGCTGGGACTTGGATCCTGGGGAAAGAGAAGATCAAAACTGGAATTGAGATAACAACTCCAGGGGATTCTTTTAAAGAACTCTACAAGATAGTACTCAGTTGGTAATGGTGATGAGGATGATCACAGCAGAGTTAAGCCAAAGACAGAAACCCAAAGTGAGTTGTCACGTTGAACTTGAGGGAACAATGGTGGCCAGGTTAGGGGAAGAATTAATCCAGTGTACACACTCGTTCCCAGGTCCTAAAGTACAACTTTCGTCATTTTCTCACTCTGATCTAATGGTAGAAAATGTGATTATATTTTATCTGAAAAGATTTTTTTTTTACTGTGGCTTTATTTTTAAATGTTTTTTATTCTAAAAGTAGGAACTCTTTCATGACCAATAAACAGATGAGCTCCTCTTGTTTGATGTCTACAATTTCTTTTCATTGATAAGCCAACATTCTTTGCAGGCAATGTATCATTTGGCCAGGTGATTTTTGAGACTACTCTGAGACTATCTTTGGTTTCAGCGGTGTTGTCGTAAACTGTGTATGAACTAGTCTTCTGTTGGCTTGTCTACTGCTGTTGCTCTTCATCTATTGACCCCGTTTGGGTTTAGAGCCTTTCTTAAATCTTTGTCTTGGATTCTTTCATTAGTTTGAAAGCTCCTCAGGATTATTCCATAGATTATTGTGCTTGCTGCGTTTATCTTTAACATTCTCCTGGACTTCAAATAGGTGTCCTTTTAGATGCTCTTAGCATGCTGTAAGCATCTTTGGTTTTTGTTTGTTTGTTTGTTTTGTTTTGTTTTGTTTTGTTTTGTTCCTGTATTTTTCTCAGTCATCACCACCTTTCTGCTTCAGGCTAGATGACTTCTTTTATCTGAGAGAATGTTCTTCCAAGTCACTTTGGTCTTTCAAAAGCTGCTGTTCAACTCTTACATTTTTTAGTGATCAGTTTTAATTTTTTTAAATTGCTGGTCTTCAGGTTTATAACTTTTGTAGGATTCTTATTCATATGATTTCATCATAGATACTGTTTTTTTGGAAAATATTTCTTTGATGTTATTTTTCTAGAATGTCTAGAATTTATTTAGCATAACATTTAGAGTTTTATTTGATTGCCAGCTAGTTTACAAGTGGATTTAATTCTTTGGTATAATTTTTGCCTTCTCATTTTCTCTAATATTTTGCCAAGTATGCTCCATAATTTTCAATTGAATACTAGGAAATGTATATGGAAAGCTATAAAAATTATCTAAAATGATGAATGTGTTTGTCCCAGAAATGGCACAATTTGTTTCTTAAATTAAATTGAAGGAAGATCTGAATCCTGTCTTGAATTGATCTGATTGGAAAATGGGTGTTAGAATCCCAGTGACACTGGTCTGAGCACCCTTATTTGTACCTAATCATAAATCAGGAATACTTAACAATGTTTTGCCTTCTTCTCCTACTATGAGGTCTCGTCCTCTGCTCATGAGCATCAGGAGCGATTGGAAATGTCTGGATGACTTCCCTATTGTTAACCATCACTTCTGTGCTCAACCTTTTTAATACCTGGATGGCTCCACAGAACTTGCAAATGGACAAATCCCTTGAGAGGAAACCACCTCAATGTGCTTTTCTTTGGAATGTTGGCATCTCAGGCCACATGCTGAATTCTAATTTTGTCTTCTACAACCCCATGGAGATTCTGAATATACTGTCAGAACACCTATCCCTCAGAGACCAGTATCTCTTTGGCTTCTCCCGGCTGGGAGTCAGCAAATGCTTTTGGTGGGATAATGCCTTATCTCAATTGGCTTTCTTTCCCTCTGGGATTCAAGACCCTCAAGAAATGACAGCCTTCATTTATCTCATTTTCAAGCCAATATTTAAATAATTTTAGCCAGCTTTTCTTACTGGTCTGTATGGCATGATTAATTCACAGCCTAGGGCCTAGAAAGTAGGTAGCCTTTAATTGAAAATATGTCAAAAGAAAAAAAAAAAGAAGAAGAATGTTGTAGAGAGACAAGGATGCAACATGTAGGAGTTATCCACTGGATAAGACCTTTTGAGGGCAGGGATGCAAGGTTCTGAAAAGAGAGAATGAAAAATGGGGAATTCAACAAAGAAAATGCAAGGTGTGGATGAGAATAAATGTCAATGCCAATAGGAAGAGGCTACCTTTTCCGGCTTAAGGAACGGATGATATGACAGGGTTACACGACTCTAAGAAGACCGTCTCATGCTCTTTCCTTTCCTATGCTAATGTGCCATTGGTCGCCATCATAGCTCCATCTAGGTTCAACCTCTCCCTTTCTCTGTAGAGCCTCTATTCTACTGTGGACTATAGGATCACCATTCTGGTTGGGTTGGCACCAATCTAACTTTTCCCAAGCCAAACCTGGTGTGCCTTTTAGGAAGCACTGTGGCTAAGAGTTCCTACAGCCAGACGATTTGCAAAGCAGACTCTTGTGCTCCGATTGAAATCTCCTACTAGTCTTGTTTGCTGGATTATCATTTTGTCTGAAGCTGCCGTCTCAGATAGGGCTGGCCCTGCGTCTGCCTCTGTCTGTGATCAGACACTACGGCTCCCTCCTCTTGCTTTCCTCTAGCTCCTTGACGATCAGTAGTGCGACTTTTGTTCCTATCGGAGCCATCGCCACTTACATACACACTCGCAACGGACTTAAACCTCATCCAGACTGTCACTTTATTACCATCCATTCTCCACTGCGCTGCCAGGGACTTCTTTATAGATCTGATTGTATCGCTTCCTTCGTCACAACCTTTGCCAGCTCCTCACTGTCTGAGACATAATGCAAAATCAGTTCTTGAAGAAACAAACACTGTAATAAACACACTGACAATTTTTTCAGAAAATCTCTGTTTATTAAAACCTATGGAAGACAGCCAGAGCTGTTTGGGAAGTGGTCATAATTTTAAATGTCTTCCCATGGAATAAATATGAATAAATTCAAATGAACCAAGACTAAGAACCAAAAAGCATAAAAATATCAGTGTAATAACCTAACATATGAGGATAAATACAGAAAATATGCAGTTGACAACTAAACCTAATAGATGCCTCTGAGAGGGAAAACTGGTTAAAATGGAGGCAATGACAAAAGGTTAATTTGATATAAATGAGAAAACAGAAGCAATATAGCAAATCATGCACAGCATATTTAATTCAACTATAAGGTTCAAATATGCTTAGCTCAATTCTTATAAATCAGAACATCTTACAAAAGTCAAAGTATTCCTTATAGATACTACAAATTTACAAAATTAAGTCAATAATCTGGGAGTACTAGAGAAAGTTGTCAAATACTCACAGGAAGGGGCATGACTCTGGTTGCTTCCGAAGCCAGGTATATAAAATATGCAATGCCTTCCTGCCTACAGTAGGAAGGAGATCTTAGAATTCACTTATGAGCAAACTGAGTCTTATATTTTCTGTTCTGAGTGTAGTCTTGAATGGCTAAGCCATCTCTCTAACCCTATGATAAATATAATTCTTGTTTTCTTTTTTATTTTAAATTTTTCATTCATTTTACATATCAACCACAGTTCCCCCTCCCTCCCTTCCTAATGCCTCCCTCACCTCTCCCCCAACCCACTCCACAACCAATCCTCCCAGAGGGTAAGGTCTCCCATGGGAAGTCAACAAAGCCTGGCATATCAAGATGAGGCAGGATCAAGCTCCTCTTCCCTGCATCAAGGCTGAGCAAAGCATCGCACTATAAGGAATGGGCTCCAAAATGAGAGCTCATACACCAGGGCCAGATCCTGGTCCCACTGACAGGGGCCCCTCAAAGAGACCAAGCTACACAATTGCCACCCACAAACAGAGGGCCTAGTTCAGTCCCATGCAGGCTCCACAGTTGTCTCTCTAGAGTCCATTAACTCCCACTGGCCGAGGGCAGCTGTCTGTCTCTGTGGGTTTCCCCAACATGACCATCCTTGCTCATGTATTCTCTCCTCCCTCTCCCACTGGACTCCTGGAGCTCAGCCTGGTGCTTGGCTGTGGATCTCTGCATCTGCTGCCAGCAGTTACTGGGATGACATTTCTATGGTGACAGTTAAGGTATTCACCAATCTGATTGCAGGAAGCTAGTGCAGGAACCCTCCCCAGTATTGCTAGGAATCTTAGATGGGGTCATTCTTGTGGATTCCTGGGGATTTCCCTAGTACCAGGTTTCCCCCTAACCCCATACTGGCTCCCTCTATCAAGATACCTTTTTCATTGCTTTCCCACTCTGTCCCTCCCCTATTCTGCCCATCCTGTTCCCTCATACTCTCATCTCCCATCCCCTCCCCTCTTCCACCCTCCTCGCCCTCAGTTTACCCAAGGGATCTCATCTCTTTCCCCTTCCCAGGGTGATCCATGCCTCCCTCTTAGAGTCTTCCTTGTTACCTAGCTTATCTGGAGCTGTGGGTTGTAGCCTGGTTATCCTTTGTTTTACATAAAGCTAGTTATAATTATAAGAAGAGAATTCCATAAAGCTATGGCAAAGACAAAACAAGAGAATAGTCTCACTTCTAAAAGTCAAAGCAAAACTCCCAACGTACAAGTAATACATAAATAAGCTTAATTTGCACTAGTCTTGCATGAATGGTATAACATTACAATTTGATATTTCCAAAGAAACAAAATAAAAATATCTGCATGATCAAGTAGGTGGGTGTCAGCAGATATTTTTGTGAAAAATCCCAGATTGGGGAAGAATGTTAAATACAGGGGCACAGGTACACACACACACACACACACACACACACACACACACACACACACTTTTAAATGTTAAATGGGCTGTAGACATTCTATTTCAAACTAAAAGTCCAGCCTTTTATCTATATAATAAGGATATATATATATATATATATATATATATACACAGTGAAATAAGCCAAGGTCTTTATAATTCCACTATTGCTTACGTAATTCTAGAACTAGATGCTAGTCGATGCTGTCACATCAGAAAACAAAAGTGTAAATTAAACATGACAAGTTTATCTTTCTAAACTATGAGCAATGTTTATACAAAATTCACACTGCTTGAGTGTAAAGTCAAGGAGGTTTGACAACTTGTTCCATTGAGACCACCGTCCCACCGTGCCCGTAGCTGTGATGGATTTTCTTTTGTATTTTATTATGTATATCCTCTTTTCACTTTAATTTTTTGTAACAACCTTTTTATTTTGCATACCAATCTTAGTTCCCACTCCTTCCCTTCCTCCTGCTCCTCCCACCTTCTCCCCACCAGATCCCCATCCACTCTTCAGAGAGGGCCAGGCCTCTCATGAGAAGTTAACAAAGTCTGTCACATCACTTGAGGCAGGACCAAGGCCCTCCCCCACTGTATCTAGGCTGAGCAAGGTCTCCCTCCATAGGGAATAGCCTTTATAAAGTCAGTCCATACATTAGGGATAAATCCTGATTCCACTGCCAGTGGCCCCACCAACAGCCCAGTACAACTGCCACCCACATTCAGAGGGCCTATTTCGGTCCTATGCAGGTTCCTCAGTTGTCCGTATTGAGTCCGTGAGCTCCCATTATCTTTGGACCTGTGCTTTAGGGGTCCCTCTTCCTTCAGTTGGTAGAGTTGGGGCCTGTGGCTCAGGTGATCATCTTCCAGATGCAGATTTAACAGTTCCTCTTGTTGTCACTAATGCTGCTTCTCCAAGTGCAGGCAGGACTTAGGCTCTAGTGGTTGCTAGGTGAGGGGTGGTTGGAGTTGTCAGGAGGCTGTTGCCTGGTCTCTGGACCTGGTCCTGGTGGGGGTGGAGCTGGATGTGTTACCAGGGGTTAGGGCCTAGAGAGCAGGGCCATCCATCCTGGAGTCCAAACACTTACCTTATATATGCCCTCTTTATAGATTGCTGAATTCGATTGTTCATAGCATAAGTTGATCTAAAGTTCCTTCCTGCAAAGGCCTTGGCTTTAGCAACAAATCAAACTTGCTTCATCTTGTTTTTTAATATATATTTCTGGAGGAATTTGGGTTTTTCTTCTATTGTTTCTTCCTTCAGTGTTTGAGAGAATCACCAATAGAGAATCTCAGGCCTGCGTTCTGCTCCAGTGGAAAGATTGTAAAGAAGAACTTCAATTTCCTTGAAAGATACTGAGGTAGGTGTTGAGGAGAATTTGGCATATGCATCCATTCCCCACCATGTTTTTAAAAGACCAAATTAAAACTTCTGTCTTTCTCTCAGAGCATTTAGCAGCTATAACGTTGATGCAATCATGATGAACACTTTTCTCTTCCTTGGTATTTACTTCTGGTCCCTCTGTTTTCTTCTCCTTTCTTGTCATCTAAATTTGTACACACTTGCCATGATGTCATTCTAACACTGACATTGTGCCACCAAGTGCACTCTTCTCTGATCATTTTCTTGTTTCCATGGTTACTACTGGGATTACAATGCATTTTAAATCCATCAGTTTCCTTCGAATATTCTCATTTCTTATTCTCTGTGATTATTGTTGTCGAATCTGTTACTTCTTCTGATTCAACATATGCTGTAATGTACTTGTAGTGGACTAATCTTTTTGTACACCGTAAAGATTTATCTTTGTCAAGGAGCCTTCTGAGTGGTTTAATAAACATCTAGGCAGGAATCATAAGCAGAGAGAGGAGAGTAGATGACTCTAGGCACAGGAGATATACCAGAGGACACAGAGAGAAAACAAGAGGTGCAAGATGGAAAAGAGGTTTAAAAAAAGTCATAAAGCAAAACATAGATTAATATAAATGGGTTAATTTAAGTTATAAAAAGCTAGTGGGGCAAGCTTAAGCTATAGACTAAGCTTTCATAATTAGTAATGTCTCTGTGTCATTTTTTTGTGAGCTTGCGGCGCAAAGAAAAATCCATCTACATACAGTGTCCAATGTGGGTACTCAAATATCCAAACATAGGGTCTGAAAAACCTAAGAAAAGTTTTGTACAAGCAGCCAGATTCAGCTCCCTAGTCCTTCAGTCTCAGAGGCAGACTGGTGCTCGGCTGCATTCAGAGTTGTGGATGCTGGCTGCTCCCTGTAGGCTGAAGACAGTCACCAGTGCCATGTGCCAGTACCATGGGATAAACTGGCCCCCAAAGTGTGCTTTAATTTATGGAAAGGTTAGCCACTGGACAAAGAAATTGTCCTTGCCTCCATTGCTGACCATATGCTGTCCAAACTGGACAAGCAGGACACAAAAGATGGCAACTACCAAACTTTGCCAAGACAAGTGTGGGACAGTCTTTCACAATTCCTGCTCTACAGAAAAGTCTGTCAGATATTTTAGGCCCATAGGCCAAAGATAGATGCTCCAATGTTGCAGAGGAACCTTGGGTGATTGACAAGACAGTCAGATGACTCTGTTGTTTCTTTAGTTTTGAAAATTGCTTGTTCTGTACTTCCTGTTTACTCAGGTAAAAATACTCAGTTTTATCCTTCTCTGGTCTCAGAGGGAGTTGAAAACTGTATAGTTTTAGTTAAATTTTTCCTTGTTATCTAATTTAGAAAAGAAACTCACAAAAGAGGTATAAAGTGTATAAGGTTAAGAGACATAAAAACTTAAATTGTTTATCTAAGACAATGTTTTGAGGCCTGAAAAAATACTTTCAGCTTGGTAATACAAGTTAGGGTAGAATGTAAATTAGGTTCAAAACTTTGGATTCACCAAGACAGAATAGATAATGAGTAAAACTCTAAATTTGCCAAATACAAATAGGCTGGACATTGTAAATGAAATTCTGACCTGATACTCTTATTATGTATAATTTTACTGTGTGAGAATTAAAAACTTTCTTTGTTATTTAGAAAAAAAGTGGAAAATTTTATGGAATAATCTTTTTGTACAATGAACGACAAAATTCATTTAAATTAAAGCTGTAAACATTAGAAAATCAAATGTAAGTATCATAATTTACAAATGACAGATGACAAACTATTTAACAATGATAGAAAAACCAACTGAACTTCTTAAAAGGTTTCAGTCATGGTAAGAAGTTTGTAAAAAAAAGTATTTCCGCTCTCCTGCACCTCCGCCTGCGCATCTCACTGGCACACACATAACATAGATATGTGGCTACAACCACCAGATTCCTTAGATACCTCCTTCATTCCATGCCTCATAATGAGAAAAAAAATAGTTCATAAAGCCGTTCTTACCACCTGAGAACTTTGAGGTCTACAGAATGCCCCAGCTCCCTCGCGAGAAGACTGATTAGTCTAAATGACTGGGAAAACCACGAGAGTTTCTCAGCTGAAGCCTGTGTAACTGTGAGGAGGCAAGCAACAGCTCAATAGTAATCCTCTGCACCTAAACATAATAGGTCTAGACTAAGAGGAAAACCTGGCAAGACCAGAGGCCTTCTCTCATTAAAGGACACTTCTCCCCAGAGCAGAGCCGACCAGGCAACCACAGCAGGAAGGATATTTATTTTTGGTAACATAAATCATGTAAAAATTGAACAGGGGTCTGTATCAAAAATTTCCTCCCGGTGGGAAGCAATCTACACTCTGTGCCAACACTCTGGTCAAATAACATTTCCGGGACAGACAGCTGGGCTCAAGATTCCCCCATAGGTTGTCAAGATGTAAACAGAAAGTGAGCCAGTCTTGTCTGAGGATGTTCATAAGCATGTACAAGGAAATACTGAGTAATCAGTCAGTCTCTGAATTTATCCCTTTAAATCCCCTATAAACGAGCATTGAGTAGCTTTTGATGATAAAATTAGAGGCTCCATTCCATGTGTTTTCACTTATTAATATTAAAGAATAATCTATGGCCATGTGGTACAACTAAGGTACAGGTTGCTGGATTCCGGAATTTGAATACCTTCCAAAGACCAAAGGCTTTGCCTCCAGGGAGAGAAATTTCCAAGGTGGTTGAACCTATGGTATTCTGGGCCTAAGGAAATGTCCGTAGGTCACTGGGAGGATGTATAGAAAGAATTGCTGGATTTCAGCCTCTTCCTTAGCACCTTAGTTTTCTGGCTTAGTTTTCTGGTTGGCATCTTCATTCTGCACAGCACTTCCTCCACAATGTACTGCCTCACTCAGATGAAAGCAATGGGCCAATACATCATGGACTAAAATGACCAACACAATGAACAAGAATAAGCCTTTGCATATTGTGTTTTGATAAATTTGGTATAATAAACATTCTATGGTTAAAATGAAAATCTACAGCAAGAATAGAGAGATGAATGCACAGCTATTATTATATGGTAAAATATTTCAACACTCTTACCTATTCCTCTTTAAATGCACAAAAATAAACCAAGTCATCTAACACATCTACTACACTGCAAAAATCATTAAAATCGTGTGGGGCCCATGCTTTCCAAGACCCCCTTTGCTTTGTAGAGGGGAGTTCTCTGTTTGCTTGCTGTAGGAGTGTGTTTCCTCGCCCCTCATAAAAACACTTCTTTACTCACTGGGGAAAAAAATACATTTATTACAGTTATTCACACCGTTGTTCTTACCTTTTAGTCATGAGTGGCGCTAAATCAAATCTTGAATACATGAAATTAGGTTCAGATTGGATGGTATTTTAAATCAGTGCTTAACACTGCTATCACCCCTGCTTTCTGGGAGAGCTGGTTCTTAAGAGATGACTAGAGAGAAAAGCTACACTTATTTTTGCTTTCCTTGTTTGTATTTTTTTCCCCAGCTATAAACTGGTTGTTTTAAATCTCATCACCATCATCCAGAGAAATGCACTTTGCAAATTAAAAGAGTAACATCAGCGATTTTCCATGAGAATGAGAGTTGCTTCTACCATGGCCGGAGGCAGTATTACTGAGCAACACATAGCTCGGAGGCTTCCCTCAGCTGTTGCTATGGTTATGAATGCATGAGCTCTCGCTGGCAGGACCTGCTTACCCTCTAAGGTTCCTGTACACACTGGTGTGAGCCATATTCATGAAGTTCTTTTGCAGAAATGATGTTATTAGTATTACTGCCGGAATGTTTGCCAAAGTCACAAAGACAAACAATAACAACGTATTTCTGTCTCCCCCTCTCTATTTCCTCATTAAATGATTCTACAGACCTCAGCTAAATATATTGCCTCTCCGGGCCTCATCTTATTATTCTCATTCTTATCAAAGTAGAAACCTTGGGCAAACAATGAATGCAGAAGTCTGAAAACACAAACTTACTGTGATTTTGGTTTTTGTCCTGTTTTCTATTTTTATATAATTTGGTGTAACTGACTGTTAAGTCTTGAAAAGCAGTATCTTTTATTTATTTATTTATTTATTTATTTATTTATTTAT